>NC_136502.1:95904469-95916969 GCF_053919585.1 Euprymna scolopes
TTTTATGTTATTCAAATAAATTTACCTCGCGAATTATAAAAATATATTAAATAAAATAAAAATATTTTTCGTAAATGCAGAACTATGTTCCATTTTATTTCCGGTTTGCAGGCAATTCACGACGATTTGCCGATTTCGAATTTCGAATTAGAAATGTAATTCCGGGTTCGTTCGTTATCAATAAAACCATATTTGTACATTGCCAATTAATTTGAAAGCTTCAGACAGTCTATAAATTAACATTCCAAATTATAAAAATATATAAAATAAAATAAAAATATTTTTCTTAAATGCGAACCTGTGGTAAAATTTTATTTCCGGTAGAATGCACGTGGGAATGATTTCACTACGATTTGACGATTTGACATGACAACATTTTCAGTGTTACATAAAAATGTAATGCTTGGTTCGTTAAAAGCGAATAAAACCATATTTCTACGTTACCAATTTAGTCAAGGAATGTTTGCATGTTATTAAAATAATTTAACATTGCGAATTATAAAAATATTAAATTAAATATAAAATATTTTTCGTAACTGCGAAATTATCGCCATTTTATTTCCGGTAGAAATTAGCCTTTCACTTATTGAAATAAGTATTATTTGTATTAATTTTTATGATACTCATGCAGAGAGTGATCCGTGCTGAAATAATGTTATCATTTAAAAAGTCATTCTTAACATGGGGAGGGGAGGGTGTTTTGTACGTATTCTGTCAATTACAATTGAATAAAAAAAAGCATATCGTAAAACTTTAATTAAACGTGGAAATATGATTTAAAAAATAGCGCGGATCGCTCTCTGCATTAGCACCATTTTTATTTATTGCGGACTATTATTCTCATCTTTATTAGTTGTTGTTTCACGACTTTTCGGCCAACTATTCCTCTGACCTTCATGAAAAGAAGTAAGTCCTTTTATAAATGTTCAGTAACTTTTTCCTTTTATTATTCTTAAAGAGTAAAACTTTTCTTATTCATGAAAAGAGTTAAGCCTACGTAAATAAATAAATATTTGTACACGTGACAAATTATCAATAAATGGTTTAGTTACTTTATTTTAAAAAAATATTTATGAAAAGAGTTAACGTAAATAATGTTTGTAAAAGTGCGAAAGGCGACGTTGTACAACCATCACTCCTCTGCTTAATTTCTATACTTATATGTTTTTGGAATTTTTTTTCACTGGATTATTATTGACTGGACACTAATTAAACAGATTATTAAAAAAAAAAAAATTAAAACGAAATCATTATTTTTACATTTGAAAGTGGTGCTCACTTTTTAGTTACAACGTTCTGATAAATCAGTCACCCATTTTGTAACCAATAAAAACGCGGTATATCAAAACCATAGAAAGTAAACATAATATGAGCCTCTACCGCATTTGTAAGTCAGAAATATATTTGTTTCTCAAAGAACAAAAAAATAGATTGAACATGACTTTTTTTTATTGTTTTTAAGAAAATAAAGTTCCGAGTTTTTAATTTTTTTTTTTTACTTATTCAGTTAAAAGTTTGTGGGTGTTTTTTTTTAAATTGTTTTTATGAAAGGTGAGTTTTTTGGTTTTTTTTAAATTTTTTTTTTTAAAGTATTATAAATTTCACTAACATGCTGGAGAAATGTTTAATAATTTGGTATTTTTTTAGATTAGGTCCACCTCCACAATTTTCCTTACAATGACGACATTTATAGGTTTCCGAGTATGCTGAACACGCAAATCGCATTGAAATTTTGCGGAAATAAATAGTTGTATTATGCATTGTATTCTTCGGCGGCCATCTTTTTACGTGC
The DNA here is from genome assembly GCF_053919585.1 of Euprymna scolopes. Lineage (NCBI taxonomy): Eukaryota > Metazoa > Mollusca > Cephalopoda > Sepiida > Sepiolidae > Euprymna > Euprymna scolopes. The sequence goes on from NC_136502.1 coordinate 95,906,262, forward strand.
ACACGCGCCATAAACAAATACACGCACGTAAAAAAGACGGCCGCCAAAGATTACACTGCATAATACAACTTTTTATATCTTGATAACTACTTATTTCTGCAAAATTTCAATGCGATTTTCGTATTCAGCATATGTAAGAAAAAAAATGTAAGGAAAAATTCAAGATGGCGCCGACTCTCTCTTTAACACGGTAAGATATCCTCAACACGGCACAAGAAGCAACAGCCACACGATTCCCCAGCCAACTCAATCGTCACTCCCCCACGTCTTTCCCCTCACCCGCTTTTATCGTCGTTCTAGGCCGGCTAAATTTGCATATTCCGAGAATTCGTGTGACTTTGCGAGACATCATACTTTACAAAAGACGGCGGTCGCCATCTTGGTCCCTCTTTTCTATTTTTGGTCGGTAACGCTGAGCTGGTCTCGAGGTAAGTCTTTTTCCCCTCATCCGTCTCTCCCACGTACCCACACAACACGCAAACACGCGGGCGCTTATCTCCTGGATGCACGTTACACTCCCCCCTGATCTGATGATCACATAGAGAGCACTGGGGGGGGTGGCCTTTTAGTGCGTGTGCTTCTGCGAAGAGGTACATTCACTGTTTCAGATTCGGGCTCTGGATCTGGTTCCGCCTCATCAGATGAAGTATCGCTATCAGTCTCTGGAAGGGGCTCACTGAATCCGTGCATCGGCAGCTCATCGCTAGACGCTTCACTGTTTTCTTCTGTAGTTGTACGACGCACCTCGGTAGCTGGGCGAAGATCTCGCACATGTCGTGGGGTTCCATCGACCAAAACAGACTGCTGGCTAATCACTCCAGATATGTGTCCTCGCTTAAACTTGTCGGTGCACCGATTTCCTGGAGGCCGCACCCACACTGGATCTCCCACTTCATATCTGTTATATGTTCCCTTGTCGGTTGGCTGCGTAGTGTTGATTCCCTTCACTCCGACTTGGTACGTGTAAATAGCATTTGCAGGTGCGGTTGAAGGGGACGTCCCGTCCTTTGGCGTAATGTTGTACCAATATGTTGCTTCCGCAATAGTACATCGCTTCCTGTCAGCAATTCTCTTGATGCTGCGATGGCTTCTTTCAGCAATGCCATTTCCTGATGGCACATGCGCACATCGCAACCGTAGACGGACGCCCCACTCATCTAACAACTGCCGGACTTGCTGGCTACAAAACGCTGCATCATTGTCAGTCAGGAGCTCTTCCGGCGCACCTCGCTCAAAAAAAATGGATGATAGGTGGCGAACAACATTTGCTGAATCCTGTCTGGTCATCTGCCGCCACACCGCAAATCTCGTAGGCCCGCAATCAATGAGAGTTAGAAAGGGCTTGCCACTGTAATGGGTAATATCCATGGCCAGCCGCTGCCACACACTCTCAACTTCCAAGCGACCCTTCTGCCATCGCTCTGGTGCAGGATCAATAGACTGGCAAGCCTCACAATTTCTGACGATCTGTCTGACATCCATCTTGGTCACTGCTGGGTATGCACGCCTCACAAAATAAAGGGTCCTCTTGATACCCGGATGTCCGCTCTGTGCATGAATTTTTTGTATTTGACATGGGTCGATTGCAACTGCACAAGATCGAGCAGTAATCTCCATTCCCATCTTCGCGGCTTCATACCATTTGTGAGGTACACGGGTCAGTTGGTCAGCACGATTACAATGTGATGGCACCAGAGTGACGCTCAGTGATAGCCCATACTCAGATACCAGGTTTTTTAGCGTGTCTAGCCTTCTCCGTATTAACATTTCGCTTGCTGCCTTGGTACGGATTCGTGTCCGTCCTGAAAGTGTGTCAGACACCCAGTGGTAGACACAGAGAGAATCTGTGTACAAGGTCAACTTCTTAGACTGCCACTGCAGGGCCAGATTTACCCCCTTTACAACAGCGTCCAGCTCTGCCAGGTTGATATTCTGAGAATCTGTTACGGGCCGCAGCCAACACGCATCCTCGAACACGTTTCCTCCTTGCTCCAACGATACTCCCAACGCCAAAGAACTGGCATCAACCCACACACCTACGTTGTCTCCGTTAACACACCACCGCCCACAGGCAGGGTCCTTCTTGTTCACTCTCTCCAGTGTCTCTTTAATCATCAGAGTTAGTAGGACATCATCGGATATGTCATCCCAACCCATGGTTGTTAAATTTGCTCTGCGTTTAATCACACCAACAGCTGCGCGGAGCCAGCCACAGACCGGTAAGTGACCAACAAGTTTTCCACACCAAGAAAAAACGGTCCGCCTTGTAACGAGGTTGGGGATGCTTGGAATTTCACTGCCACGCCTCCATTGTAGGGTGCCATCCTCTTCATAAACATCCAATCCCAATACACGTGCTCCTTCCCTTAAACGTTCGGGATTCTTGCATTCCAGACCAAACTGAGCCAACTTTTCTTTGACACACGACGCAGACTGTACATCTTCATTGACGTATACGTCATCAATGTAAGCTGACGTTGAGTCCCTCATGGGCTTTTCTTGGGACAATACTGTGTTGACAATAGTCTTCATGATCTGTGGTGCCACATTTAGGCCGAAGCCAAGGCGTGTAAGGCAGTACCTCTGCCCCTGGAACCAAACTGTCTGGAACGGCCACAACGTCTCATCAACTCGCACCTGTAAATAGGCTTTTCGTAAATCCAATATTGAGACATTAGTGCCTTTCTGACGCCATTCCCTCAACTTACTGGCGCATACGTCAGCATCGGCAGTGTAGGCTTCAATATGCTTGTTAAGCTCCCTATAGTCCAGCACGGGCCGTACTTTCGACTTGTTATGCTGGACTACTGCCATCAAGGGTATTAGACCCTTCGGAGGCCCAAGCTTGTCCTCAGGGTAGGGGATTAACCAGCCATCTTGGATCCACGCCTTTAGTTCCCTTTCGTATTCTGCTCGGGCCTCACTGGGTATAGGGTACTCTGCAACCCCATTCTTGAGTTTAGTCGGTGCCATTCCCTCGGTCCACTTCCAAGATGCAATCCAGGCCCTCTTGCGCGAGTCGTAGTCCACTGTAAAATCCGGCCGATCGATATGGAGCGCTGCACACACTGGGGCCTCTAAGAATCGCACCTTTCCATCCCGATGAATTGCGACTCCCCCCAGCGCCTTGATGGCATCGTATCCGAGCAACAGGTCAAACCCCAGGAGATTTCCTTGGGTCACGAGCACATTGATCTTAGTGGCTGCACCGGTGTCCGTGTAGATCTTGACAGTTCCAGCTCCACAGCATGTCTGGGTCTCGCCTCCTATCGTGGTGACTTTGATCTTCCTCTTAGTCCAACTTGGACACAGCCTGGTGCTCACTATAGTATGCGAACAGCCTGAGTCGAGAAGTGCTGAGCAGGGTATCCTGTTTACGTAGACGGTTATTACTGGTTGCGCCTTGTTCAAATTTTGCTCGGGGAGCAGGGCGGCGCTGACGTCCTCTCCCCTGATACGTTTCCCGCACAGTTTTGGGCTAGATGCCCCAAACCGCCACACTTAAAACAGCGCACACGCCCCCTGTTGGTGCAATTCCTTGCAAAATGTCCGCGTCGGCCGCAGCGAAAACATTTCCCATTGCTTGCAGGGTTCTGATTCGGAATCTCCCGAGCGCCAATCTGGCCTGTCTGTGTCGCCATCACAACTGGTTCCCCCAGGTCCTCCTCATCTTTGATGATGGCTCGAGCACGTTCCATCAAGTGTTCCATGGTCGTTGTTGAAACGCTGGTTGAGGCTCTCAGTAGCTGCTTCACCCGAGTGGGAAAGCCCGCCACAAACGCGTACGCAAGCGTCCGCTCCGACACCCCTCCACCGAACAGAACTGCGAGTTTCTTTAACTCAGCGAAGAAAACGTCCACGCTTTCCTCCGGTAGAAGTTTTCGGGAAGCAAATTTTTCATAAGCCGTACAAGGATCCATGGCACATGCCTTGTACAGCGCAGCTTTAATTGCGGTGACATCTCCCTTTTCGGCAGCACTGAGTTGCTGATATACACTCAAGGCACCCCCAGCCAATCTCAGGGGAATTACAGTGTGTACCCTTTTCACCTCACAAAGGTCGCACGTCAGCTTGACCCTTTCAACCCAGTCGACGATGGACGTGGTCCCGTCAAACTCGGGTATGAGCTTTAAGTCAAATTTCGACTCGGTCATAGTCCTAGAGGCCAAATGGCCGAAATAGCTTGTAAGAAAAAAAATGTAAGGAAAAATTCAAGATGGCGCCGACTCTCTCTTTAACACGGTAAGATATCCTCAACACGGCACAAGAAGCAACAGCCACACGATTCCCCAGCCAACTCAATCGTCACTCCCCCACGTCTTTCCCCTCACCCGCTTTTATCGTCGTTCTAGGCCGGCTAAATTTGCATATTCCGAGAATTCGTGTGACTTTGCGAGACATCATACTTTACAAAAGACGGCGGTCGCCATCTTGGTCCTTCTTTTCTATTTTTGGTCGGTAACGCTGAGCTGGTCTCGAGGTAAGTCTTTTTCCCCTCATCCGTCTCTCCCACGTACCCACACAACATGCAAACACGCGGGCGCTTATCTCCTGGATGCACGTTACAGCATAGTCGAAAACCATTTCAAGTCGTCATTTAAAAGAAAATTGAGGAGGTGGACCTAATCTAAAAATTTACCAATAATTTTTCATCCCGTACGCCTCCCGATACATTGCTTCGTCAACATGCGACCATTTTATATCTCCCGAAGACACTTCCGTATTTAGGGGGAAAAAAAAAATGAGTGACCGATTTACCAGAACGTGGTAACTAAAAAGTGAGTACCCCTTTCAAATGTTGAAATGATTTTTTTTTTCAATTTTTTTTCATAATCTGGTTAGTGTTCAATCAATAATAATCCAGTGAAAAAATTTCAAAAAACTAATCAGTATAGAAACTCTACCACATAAGTAAATAAATAAAATATGTTACGTGCACATGCGTTAGCCTTGACTAGGGGGGTACTAAGGGAACGACCATTAAATAATTCTGCGGGTCGCCATGGAACTCAACGCCCAAAGAGTCAAGTCCAAACCATGAATGATTGACAGAAACTCCCGAGGATCCAGATCAAATTCTGCAAGAGTACGATTTTTTTTTCATTTTCGCTTTCTTTTTCACTTTTTGCAGTGGATTGCTGTACTAATATAAGAAACATGCATTTTCTCCTCTTATTAAATTTTTCCATTACACCAAATTGAGCCACTGCAACGCGTTGCAGGGTACAGCTAGTATATATATATATATATGTTAGCGCATATAACAATGTATTAATGTGTCCTTTGGCATATGCGTATATGTACCTGCATATATCGGTTTTGTATTTGTTTTTGTGTTAGGACTAAGTTCTATATTTTGATGGAATAACTGTTTAACATATATTAGTTTAACATGTATTACAGAGCATGTGTCTATGGGCATAATAATGATACTAAAACAAAGAAAAAGAAATAAAACAATTTAAAACTAAAGAATAGTACTCATGTAACAAAGCGCGGACGCGCGTATGCAAATGCATACGAAATGCAAAATGATGTCACTGTAAGGAAAAAGACTATAAAAAGGATAGAGAGCACGTTAGAGGAGACGATCACGTGAGAGACGTCACAACCATAACGAGGAATCACCCCTGGCGGAGAATGAGGTAATAAATGCTGTTGTTGCATGAAAAAGTGAATTCGAATTGTTCTTTGTCTTTGTCTCTTTTGTGACGTAGACTGCATACAACGTGTGGGTCCCGTGTACACCGTTTACGTAGGCCGCCTTGCAGATATCCAAACGTTCATCTTTTACATGTTGAGCATTCATCTGAAGAAGAGATTTTTTCTCGAAATATTATCATTCCACTCTCTCGTGTCGGTGAAAGCAATTAATGTTTATGATTAAACAAGCAAAATCATAATAATGTGATAATAATGATTATATGGAACATGAAGAAAATCAATATAATCTTCTATATATTAATACCGTAGTACCTTTAACGTACGTACGTGTGTCACGCTTCCTAGATTATAAATTATTCGATCGGGAGATCCTATTTATTAAAAAGGAGGATAGAAGGTGATAACATACTACGAACATTAAATGTAGATACGCTAATGTAATGTTCGTAGCATGTTAAATAAGTTCTTGATGAGCCGTTCCATATAAGTTATCAAATTTAACAAATTTTCATTACTAATGATTATTATATTGTCCAATTTCTACTGTACACTCTTTAACCCTTATCCTTGAGTGGCCTCTTGGCCTTGATAATGAGTTGATACCTATGAAAAAAAAAAAAGAAAAAGTCCAATGTGAACAAGTTCTAATTGAATCGTCCCCCTAAGTAATCCAAGTTTCAAAATTCCCACTGTTTACTATGCTAAAATCACAATGACTAATGTATACCTATTAACCCTTATCCTCGAGTGGCCTCTGGGCCTTGATAAGTGGTGACACCCTTGTAAAAAAAATGTTATCACTAGGGCTGTGACGATAGAATATTTTCATTGTTTTGACTCTCGAGTATATATCCGACACAGTTAGACACAGTTAATCAATCGAGAACCACACCACTCTATCTAAAAACATATAAGATATTAACTGATATATATATATATATATATATATATATATATATATATATATATATATATATATACTCGAGAGTCAAAATAATGAAATGAATATTCTCTTGTCATATCCCTAGTTATTACTTTCTATCCTCCTTTTTAATAAATAGGATCTCCTGATCACCGGATACACAATGTAAAAAAAAAACATAATAGAAAACATTATGTCTTTTTTGGGTCGTACGTGAAACTAAAATATACCTTCTTAGTTTTCTGACTAGAATCCAAGAGTAGTATCTGTTCTGTCTAAAGATGCTATGATGATATCGTGGGGTTTCCTTTCGCGCCAAGCGTCCATACAATGAAAAGATGTCACAGACTCTTATAAGGATATTGGAGGTAAACCGTAATAATCAAATATATTCTGACACTACATTAACCAGATTACTCAGTTAAATATTTTTTACAGTTTTAACAAAAGGTCTACAATAATATTACGGGGTCTCTATCCACGCTGAACGTCCACAAAATGCCGAACAGCACTATATTACATATAAAGGAAACCGCTGTATAATTTCCACAGGTCCTGATAGTACCAACAATTGTAGGAGCACTACTGTAATATTGCTGCTGCTGATGCTGAGGTAGCAGTAGCAGCAGCAATATGCAAATGACCAAGCCAACTGCGCCATGTGACAGCAAATATAAAAAGGACACATGTGTTCAGAGAAACAAGTATTCGAAACATGTTTGAGATGTAGAACATTCAAGACCTGAGAGAGTAGAAATAGACATGTTACACACGTGACCTGAAAGCGACAGGAAAAGACGTATCCTAAACATAGCCGGACAAGGACATAGTACAGCGTGTTCAACACGGCAGAGTTTTGTTAAGCAAATTGCGGTACGAGAAGACTTTTAAACGAAAATAAGGCGTTATTCTGGAAGTACCTGCAAATAAATGTCTGTTGTTTCAATTGAAAAACAAGTGAGTCGAATCTTTGTTTCCAATGCGACTGTCTGCATACAACGTGTGGGTTGCGAGTGTGTACATGTAACAACTTCGTTACACTAGGAACAATTCCAAGGAATTTGAAAATAAATAAAAATAAAAAACAACAGGAAAAAAACAAAAAAGAAATCAGAATCAAGGGAAAGGCAACTATGCAACGGCGGTAATGCTGAAAACAGTTGACATCTTAAAGAAAATCCCCGAATGCGAAAACTAATCTATATGAACAACAAACGCAACATAAAACAGAAGTAAAACAAAACAGAAATAGCAAAATTGAAAGTTGACTATACATCTACCAAAAAATTCTAGTGTCGGTATCGGCTCGCATCACACTAAATAGTCGAGAAGAGACAAGGAGAATAGAAAGACCGAGGAGAGGAAGCATTAACCACAGTTCCATTGGATGGGTGCGATGGGGACTGGGGTCTTGCGGAGCCATATTGCTATCAAAATTCCTGTAATGACCGATGGTAAATGTCAACAAGAAATCAATGGCAAACGGCTGTTGCGATGATGCAAATTCATTTGCAAATACTATTGAAAGAGGTGGAGGATACTGGAAATTCGAGGAAACTTGTCACCATATTCCAGGAAACACCAGAGGTTATTGTCAGTGAGCAATCTCTGATGGTGGTTTGTGTAAGGACTCCTAGTGAGTAGTAGTAGTAGTAGTAGTAGTAGTAATAATAATAATAATAATAATAATAATAATAATTTGCTTTGTATATTACATACAGTCTCGTTTAATCTATGCATGCTTGTCACTATGTGTATCTAATGAAAAACAATTTTTTTTTAAATAAAACAATTGCATCTTAACGTGGTTTCAAAACAGTTTCTTTATTCAAAATTCTTGATTTTGATTATGATGCTTCTAGAGTTTTTACCAATTGTCATAACACGAAAGCGAATAAGTATATATAAGCTCAGACTGGAAACTTATTTCCAACAATACAGCGTGCGCCAACACCAGCAGAGCCTTGATAAAATAACACGAGGACACGGACATTTTACGAAAAAAAAAAAAAACCCCAATGAAGGTAAAGGAATTCATTTCATTCTCTGAAGATGAATATTATACAGCCAGAAATTAAATAGAAAAAAAAAAAAAAAGAATTAAACGATTTTTTAATAAAATATTTTCAAAATAAAATATTTGCACCATAACGTGGTTTCAACATAGTCTGTTTGGTGCTCGAAACATAAGACATAAATAACGAAAATAAAGAAAAATCTCACAAAAAATAGCTTAATTTTGTCAATTAGTTTTTTTTTTTTATAGTGGAAAATCAAAGTTTAGTAAGAATGAGTGCGACACAGCTATCTAGGTAATTTCCAGTTACGAGGAAGTGAAGGGCCAGGGTAGATAACTTCATTTAATTCGTGAAGTTTGCGTGCCAAAATTTGACGATATTATTTTTTACATTTTTTTCTTTTTTTTTTTAATTCCAAAAATTATTTTAAAATCAATTAATAAAATTATTATAACCATGAGCGTTTTGGCAAAGTTCGATAATTAAATGGAGTTATCTCCCCTGCCCCATCACCGTAGCTGGAAATTGCCAAAATGGTTGCGTCGCGATCAGTCTCACTAAAATTTGATTTTCATCTGTAAAAAAAAAAAAAACAGAAAAAATACTTGATAAAATAAGGCGATTTTTTTAAAATGAGAAGTTCATTCCATAACGGCCACATACATCATAGGCATTGTTTTATCTTCGAGTATTAATATATTTGCTAAACTGGAAAAGCACGGTTTGTTTATTCAAAATTCTTAATTTTAATAACGATGTTTTTAGAGCTTTTGCCAATACGTAAACGCGTATAGTATAAATGGGAACAAAGAGATATATGCATATACGAGTACGGAATGTAACTTTCGCAAAATGAAATGTAAACAATGAATCTACCTTCAGAGGCTCCGTTCACAGGAGATTTGTCCTGAAAAGAGAAAAAGTAAGAAAATGAAAAAAAAAAAAAAAAAAACTAAAACAAATCAACAAGAAAAAACAAACTAACAACAAAAAAAAAAAAAAAAAAAAAAAAAAAAGAAATTTACCGATCACGACTTTGGTTCATTTTATATGTAAACAGTAAAAACAAAAACAAAAGAAAACAAAAACAAAAAAAACAAATCCCATCCGGCGGCTATTAATCTAACTATTCTTTTAAGATAACGTAAAAATAATGCACTTTTAAAATTAGTTTTTATTTGAATTACCTCCCTTGAAAACAATGAACATACTATAAAATTTGGTTTTTAACAATTTATCCCATTTTATTAAATTACTTTAACTACTATTTATATCAAATAAACTATGGCATATATATATATATATATATATATATATATATATATATATATATATATATATATATATATATAGTCATCTACATACAATACTGTTTCGTTGTATCACAACTCGTCAGTGCGGCTAGACTAGCACCTTTCCGTAGCCGGAGATTGAACCTACAATCACCGCGTTCATAGTCGGCAGTTCTAACGTCTGGCACGTGGGATCGGTGCTCGCAAATGACCTCATCAAATGTTTATTAAATAAACATTCATCCACCGTTCTTATAGTGCTCAAGCTGCTTGTTTATTTACAAAAGTTAAACAGCGAGCCTCGCTTTATAGCCAATTAAGCAGTGGGTGAGATACATTAACGACACTGTTCTACCCAAAAGGGGGGGCTTAAAATATAAAGTCATCGACGCACAGTACTGTTTCGTTGTATCACAACTCATTAGTGCGACTGTGTTTTTTTTTTGTTTTGTTTTTTTTCTTTAGAAGCGGTGGACTTTGAATCAAAATGAATTATAGAATAATTTTTATTTTGCAAATATGTAGTTTATTCCAAAAATTAATTTTTAGCATTAATAATTTAAATACAATTTCAGGTATATGACCCACGTAGCTCGCGCGTATAAGGCGTGATATAAAGGTTCAATTTTCACTTTATGCATTGAATTGGACTATAACTCGTTGGATGTTGTTTTCCAAGTGGTCTATTGCGCCTGGCTTATCAGCGTAGACGTGTGACTTTACATGTCTCGAAAGCAAATAATCTAATGGGGTTAAATAGCACGAACGAGCTGGCCAGTTGACAGGTATATTTCGTTAAATTATTCGTCTAT
>NC_136502.1:95921969-95956969 GCF_053919585.1 Euprymna scolopes
ATGCTCCCTTATTCTTAATCGTATATTGGAATAACAGTTTAAACCCAAATCACAGGTTCACAATACATATTACAATTGCATACACTTTGTTTTAGGAATAGCAGATTGTAAAAAACGAACACCTCAACACAAACATGACAGACCTCGCATACAAATAGCATGAAAACAAATATAAATTTTGATATATCGTCCTATTAAATTTACTTCACTTACTTTAATTTCGCAATGCATCTAGAAAAGCTTAAAAGCTATCATTTACATATTTCATTCGTACAATTCTAAACAAAATCACACTTGTTATACAGTAATATGTATGGTAGCCCAAACGAATCAAAATAATATCTATCGGATCTCTTCGATTCTATAAGAACGTATGATGAATTTGAACGCCTACAGACAACCTTACAAAATCACCACTACCGCAAAACTGAACAATTCAATACAATAAAAACAATCACAACAGCAGCAGCAACAACAACAACAGCAACAACAATGACAAAAAAGGAATACACTCATTTGTACCTTACGAGACTACAATAGGAAATACGGAGCTACAAAATCGGGAACGTGCTACCTTTTTTGGCATAGGATTTGCAAGTTACATTACTTTTTGCGGTATTTCGTTTAAAGTACATACAGTTTAACCCGGATATAAGACACTTGGTCTCCTGTCCATAATCTCTTATATCCGGTTTACTCTTATATCCGGTTTACATTAACACAGGCTCTAATTTGGGACCAGAGAAAAATCTCCTTTTTTCTTATATTCAGGTCTCTTATATCCGGGGGACGCTGTACTATGTTTACACAGATAACAGAACGTGTTATTTTTTTTCTATGAATTTTTAAGTTAAATTTAGTTTTTACGCTATTTTTGTTTATTACATTTTTAGAAACATTAAATCAGAAAAATATGCAGAACTCTTAGAGCTACACGAACTTTTTTTCCTTTTTTTTTTAGAAACGATTCAAAATAAGTTAAAACTAAAAGAAGTTATCCGTGTAAGTAGGAAGGTAACTTATCTTGCCTTTGGTAACATTTATTTGTTATATAGTTATTTGTTATATAGTTATTTGTTATATAGTTATTTGTTATGTAGTTGCTGTTTTTTTTTGGGGGGGGGGGCGGTTGCACTTTTTCGTAAATTGATTGGTGAAAAGTACAAATTGCTTGGCAAAGATCCCTCTCCTCATTTTAAGAATAGCTTTCGAAATTATTACGTTATTATTCCAGCACGGCACTTTAGAATTGAGGGAAGGACTATTTTTTTTTGTTATTTGAAACAGAAAAAAAAATTCTTTTGACCTCTAATTGGCGATGATGTGGGTGGGTGCTCCTACTACGCTAATTTTATATAGGAAAGTAATCGCCCACTATTTATTATTATTATTATTTTTCTGATTCCTTCTTTGACGGTCTCTTTAAGGTTGTGGAAACGTACTCCAACAATAACAACAATAAAAAAAAGAATTTGAATTTTAAGGGAGAGTTTTTTTTTTTTTTATTTTTTTTTTTAGGATTTTCAAGTTAAACAGTAGCTGTGTCCATTAAAGTGTTAGATGAAATTACAGATTATACAGGTAGAAGAGCTAATCTTGCCTTTGGTAACATTTATTTGTTATATATTTGTTTTTATTTTGACCACTTTTTCGTTTTGATCCTTTTGTTTCGTAAGTTGTTAGGCGAAAATACAAATTGTTTGGCAACGACCCCCACCCCATTTTAAGAATGGCTTTCTAAATCATCACCTTATTACTTCAGCCCCTTACGTAATGAACGAGGGAAGTAATTCCTTGTTTATATAATTTTTAAGGCTGTTGGAATGTATAGCAAAACAAAGTGGGGAGGGGGAAACTTTTTTTGGGGGGGGGAGTTACGATGTTCAAGTTGACATAATTTTAACAGTACTTGTGTTCATTAAATTGAAAGATGAAAATACATACTAGTTAATTATGCCCCCACCCTCCCCATGTTAAGAATGTTTTTTTTTAATAATAATATTATTATTTCAAGATGATCCGTATTCTGTAAAAGTACCTTTTGTTTGTCTCATATAATTTGGATTTAATCGTTTCTATTTACTTGCTTCTTCACAAGAGCAAATTTTGACGTAATGTTGGTTCTTTATGCGGAAAAATATCCAGCTCCCTAAGAAGGGGTAAGCTTTAGATCGTAACAAAAATAATTAAAAAAAAAAATTGCTTAAGTATAGAAAGATTAGTGTAGCATTAGAACAGATACTACACTTTGTTCCTAGAAAAAAGACCAAGAAAGAATTATTTGATAAAATAGTGTCCTGGTACTTCAGATGGGGGTACATATTGCCTAGATTAGAAGTCAAATATTCCTAATATATATGGCATTTTTATAGGTACAACCTCCCTTGCGGGGGAAAAAATATTAGTTTCAGCATTCTGCAATACTGCTTCGTTAATATTTTATATTTCCATTGCGTGTGTAGGTTGAAGGATTCGGGAAATTATTTTTTTTATTTGATGTCCCCCGGCTCCATATTCCATTTACTGAAGTCTGAACCAAATATATTACACTCCCTCGGAATTTTAAAGTTGTATATGCTGAAGTAATATTTATTTTATTCGTTAAATAAACAATGCCGGTAAACAGTTTTATAAAATACGCACATAATGATGACGTCACTGATACTTATGGCAAGTATAGGAAGTTCCTACTAATCACTTTATAAAAAAGAATACAATTTCATTAATTTACAAGATTCAGATAAGAATTAGCACGGTAATAAGACTTATAAATGGTTGAGTGTTTACATGTACATATAAACACAAATAAATTAATTTTAAGCACACATGCATACGTTCACACGCACACACAAACATTATATATATATATACCAAAAGAATACTTAATATTTTTAGTTAGCATTTTTTATTTCCTCGGGCAACGCAGAAAAACGGGACCTGCTAGTTTAGTATATTAGCTTTCATTTAATAATTTTAAGTCATTGTTATCGAAATATTGATTAATCTGTATAGGGTTTTTCTGATGTTTATATAATTTCACTCGTACTTACTCTACATATGTAGTGAGTACTTAAAAATATTGGTTTTAGTTCAATATATTGTAACTTATTTCTTTACATATATCTACTATATTATAAAAATCAAATCGTCTTGCTTGGGCGTTGAAAGCTTGTGTCAGGTCTACAACTTCCGGTTTGAAAAATTCGGCGCATGCGTAATTGAATAAAAACAAAGCCATGAAAGCTTTTTTTTTAATCGACAAATTTTCGCGGTTTAAATGTTCAAATAAAAACAAAAGTAAATTCCTTCTGCTTTTTTTCATCAACATTTTACTAATTTTATTTGTTTTTGTTTCATTGCAAGTTGAAATCGTTTTCAAACAATTGATTTTTATTTAAAAAAAGGAACAAAAGCAACAAAGTTTATAACATTAGGTAAAAAATACCCCAGAGAACCAACTATAAAGACTTTTCCTTTTAAAACTTTATTTTTAGATGGTATTCCACTTTTACTTAATGTTATAAACTTTCATTGCAAGTTGGAATCGTTTCCAAACAATTAATTTGGATTTAAAAGAAACAATATTTCGAATCCAATCCGAGATTCTTCAGGAAATGCAAAAAAAGTTGTTAGTAGAATTCTTTAATAAAAAAACACCAACTTCCTTTCATTTTCATTTTTTAACAGTTTAAAACTACTTGAATTCATTTTTTCATTTGATAATTTTACGTGCTGCATGTACTCTCTGCTTATCTAAGCATTGTTTCCAGTCATCTTGGACTTCTTCTTTTCCATTTGTCTTAAATGCCAGGAGAGGTGTAGTTGGAGATTGTGTAACTCTTTTCTCACAATTACACGCGCAACTACCCTTATAGGGGGTATCCATTGTATTTCGAGACCGAACGGAAGCGTATTTTATGACAGACTTACGCAAATGCAATTTGAAAATAAAATGAGACACACTAAATTATATTTAAAATTAATTGAGACACACTAAATTATATTCAAAATTAAATGAGACACACTAAATTATATTTAAAATTCAATGAGGCACACTAAATTATATTTAAAATTCAATGAGGCACACTAAATTATATTTAAAATTAAATGAGACAGAATAAACTATATTTAAAATTAAATGAGACACACTAAATTATATTTAAAATTAAATGAGACACACTAAATTATATTTAAAATTCAATGAGACACACTAAATTATATTTAAAATTAATTGAGACACACTAAATTATATTTAAAATTAAATGAGACACACTAAATTATATTTAAAATTAAATGAGACACACTAAATTATATTTAAAATTAAATGAGACACACTAAATTATATTTAAAATTCAATGAGACACACTAAATTATATTTAAAATTAAATGAGACACACTAAATTATATTTAAAATTCAATGAGACACACTAAATTATATTTAAAATTCAATGAGACACAATAAATTATATTTAAAATTAAATGAGACACACTAAATTATATTTAAAATTCAATGAGACACACTAAATTATATTTAAAATTAAATGAGACACACTAAACTATATTTAAAATTAATTGAGACGGATTAAATTATATTTAAAATTAAATGAGACACACTAAATTATATTTAAAATCAAATAAGACACACTAAATTATATTTAAAATTAAATGAGACACACTAAATTATATTTAAAATTAAATGAGACACACTAAATTATATTTAAAATTAAATGAGACACACAAAATTATATTTAAAATTAAATGAGACACACTAAATTATATTTAAAATTAAATGAGACAGATTAAATTATATTTAAAATTAAATGAGACACACTAAATTATATTTAAAATTAATTGAGACAGATTAAATTATATTTAAAATTAAATGAGACACACTAAATTATATTTAAAATTAAATGAAACACACTAAATTATATTTAAAATTTAATCAGACAGACGAAATTATATTTAAAATTTAATGAGACACACTAAATAATATTTAAAATTAAATGGGACAGACTTTTGATACTACAAATTGAAGCGCTAAAAAAAGGCAAAATATTTAACATTACAAAGAAAAAAATAATAACAAAAATGAAGCTGATATTTGGAACAGATAAATTTAAATTGTTTGCATGGTTAAACGTTCAAATATCAGCCTCTTTTTTTTTTCTTTTAAATAAAAATTAAAATGATACTAAATATAACTAAATGAAAAGAAGTTTGAAACTGCTCTAAAAAATTAAAATGAAAGAAAAACTAAATGATTAAAAAAATAAAGATGAGTAAAAGTTCGTTTTTTTTTAAATTAAAGAATCGCCCTAAAAACTTTGGTCGAACTTGTTTAATAAATATTAAAAATCTGCAATTTGCGTCGTATACTTTTCCAGAGAATTCATTGTCAAACTAAAAAATCAGCTTTTTTTTTATTGTATCTTTTAAATAAAAATTAAAATAAGTTTTTTTTTCCACGGGAACTAATAATAATAAAAACAAACAAACAAACATAACAAAAAGGAAGCTGAAGTAGACAAAAATTGTTGCTATGCTGATGTCTTAGTAAAATAGAGTTATCTTCCTCAAATCAGTGACGACATATCCAACAGCGCTGGCAAATGTTATAGCCGTTTACTTGTGATAAGTGCTTTTGTTAAGCTTCGCATTTCTTTGTTTACATTTTAATGTTTGGATGACCAAAAACTGTATATGATGCAGCCTTTTTTTTTTTTTTTTTTTTTTTTTAAGCAAAAATAAAATTAGAAGTTTTGGTAAATTTTACTTAATTTCCATCTTTACATTTTCTTTTAAAATGACGAATGTTTTCGGGTATGCTGAAAACTACTATCGCATTTGCGGGTTTCTCTCGCTTTTATAAACGAAATCCCTTGATTTAGCTCTAGAAAAGAGAAGGCGAAACCGGTCATCCGACCTCCCACTTTTGTCTTTTTTCTCCACAGTTTTAATCATGAATATCAAAACATGCATTCTCTTCATGATTACAATATATATATATATATATATATATATATATATATATATATATATATATATATATATATATATATATATATATATATCAGCAGGCCGCCCGGTTTTGCCCTGTCGTAAAATACGCACAAATATATTTTTATTTATTTTCTTAGTTATTATTATACAGTCAATTCTCTATTGATTATTACGGCTACTACTAATACTGCTACTACTGCTACTGCTAATACTACTACTAAAAGATCTTTTATTTACTACTGGGAATTCTTCCGTCTTTCCTTATTGATGAACAGATGAGCGAGAATTCATTCTAATAACGCAAATTCATTTGTGAACAAACGAGAACCTAAAAAAAAAAAAAAAAAAAAAAGCCTCGCGAATGAACAGAATTTTAAAATATTTTATATATCTAATATGTAAAATTAAGCCAACTGCTTTTTCGGCTTCAGACTTAAATAGCATAATGCTACATAATGGAGGGGCCCTATATCAATAGCAAGAAAGTGAGCTTGTGTGGATTTTGTACAAATACTAAACACGTGTGATAGTGACTGAAATCTGTAAAACAGAATCATCCCCGGGGGTGAATTAAAAATAGGAGATGTAAAGTGTAAAAAAGGGGGGCAGCAAGTAAAACAGGACATAAGCAGAAAGTAAAGTAATGACGGCACGTTTTTCGAACTGAGAGAAAACCGAAGTTCTCAAATCAACCTTTGGATATAATACGAACGAGAGAGATGGAATAATGCGAGTCTGACATGGGTTACAAGAGTTAGTTGGCCAATAATGTAGAAAGAAAACTTTGAATATCGCTAAAAGCGAGATAACCCCTGTTCGCATGTTACTCATATAATTTCAGTAAGAAGATAAGTTAACTAAATAATTGACTAAGAGAACGTTAGTCGCTTCCTATCCGGTGTGAGTCGATTTTCTCTATAAATAATGAAAAGAGAAACGACAGTCAGTCAACAATGAACGGCAGAAATAAAAAGAAAAAAGGTGATTTTCGCATTATATCTATAACGGGTATTTAAATCCGACAGTAGTTTTGTTTCTGTCGGGCTGAGGTATGGTTTTGTCCAGTTATAAGAGATTCACGCTGCGACCATGCTTTGATCTCCTATAGAAGAGGCTAGTTTATTGAAAATTGCCTGAGCTAATCCTACTAGAGAATACCGACGGACCTGCTCAGGCAGTTTTGTAAGCCAGTGTGTACTTCACTCCGTGAGCTTTCTTTTAAAAACTAACATTTCATATATTTTTTTTACAGAATTCGAGGTATTATTGTATTGTAAACAAGCATATTTTAATTAAAACGCAGAAAAGGCCTGTTTAATACAGTAAATATATGTTGTGTATAAAAAATAAAATATAAATATAAAAAAACATATGAATACACATTGTATTAATAAGAAAGGCTGTACCCGTGAGCTGCGAACCATTTTTTTTTTCGCCACGCTTTTTATATACTTGTATGCCAATACCGGGGGCTGAAGCAATCAATAAAAGACCAAAATTTTGAAAATGAGTGAATACTTGAGAATCTCTTCCTTTTAACGTGGTAGCTTTGAGAAAAAATATTCACAGCTCTACTATCACACTATTGAGCTAGCTAAAAGAGAACTTATTGTTATTTATTTATATGATTCAATCCCAAGTTGTTCAATTACGTATAAACATATAAATCTTATATATATATATATATATATATATATATATATATATATATATATATATATATATATATATATATATATATATATATATATATATATATATATACGATGATTGATTGATTTTTTTTATTAGCAATTCTGTGTTATTTAATTGTTACGTTCATCTGAACATTTGAGGAGAGTTACCTGCCCTTTATTTATATTCGAGTCGCCCTCATTTTGGAACGTATTTTTTTGTTATTATTAATAATTTTTTTTATTTATTAAACATTTGAATATTTTATTCAAATATCTATTTAATATTTTTAAGATCATAAAAGTTACCTACAGACACGCGTGTTTCTGGGTATCACCTGTCGTCAGCATGGCTAAACCCAGAAACACGCGTGTCCGTGGATAACTTTTATCTACGTAAAAATATTTAATAGATATTTGAATAAAATATTCAAATGTTTAATAAATAAAAATTATCATGATTATATATATATATATGTATATATATATATATATGTATCGATATGTATATATATGTATAGATATGTATATATATATGTATATATATATGTATATATATGTATATATATGTATGTATATATATATGTATATATATATATGTATATATATATATGTATGTATATATATATATATATATTACGTCAAACTAACTTTGTGTGTGTGTTCGTTCCCGATAGACTCGAAAACAGTTGGGCCGATTTTTATGAAATTTCACAGGAAGGTACATTATGTGTCTGGCAGTGTTCTTCGTTAGGTTTTGTATCGGAATGTTTTCGATAAGTATTAATAATCGATAATCGAAATAATCCGATGAACATTGAATAGGCGATTTTTACCATAGTTAACACCTTACACAGCCTTACATCGCAAGAACATTTGAGAAGTTTTATTACCACATATGTCGAAAAGCCCGACACATAAAATCAACAGGAGGTTCTTTGATATTATAGGGGAGCTTTCGAGATGAATGTTTCTGTTTAAAGCACAACTGAACCATGATACTAGACTTTTTCATTTTAAATTTAAATTCAAGCTAATACCCCTGCACATGCAGTAAGGCCAACACATATATTCAACATAAAATCAACAGTAGGTTATTTGATATGACAGGGACGCGTTTGAAATGAATGTTTCTGTGTAGAGCACAATTAAAGCATGATACTTGACTTTTGTATTTTAAACTTTAATTCAATTATATATAAAAATAAGTTTATAAAATCAGCAGTAGGTTCTCTACAGTGCAATGTAAACTACAATGCATTGTGGACTAAGCCTCTGCGGGGAAACACGGGAAGATTTCTCCCGGTACATGAATAAATTGAATAAAAAAATATTACTTGATCAAATTACGTGATTTTTGGAATATCTTATCTTCATTCCGTGACTGGTATATACATTGTGGTATGTACATCATACAGACTTTTCTGTATTTTCTTTACTTTTAATTGCCGCCATAAGTGCTAATCTGAATAAGCACCCAATTTATTCATATGAGAATTCTTTCTAAATATCGAATGGAATAAACATATTATATGAATGTATATGCATTATGCAAATGTATATGGATTACAGTAAAAATGAGAAACGTGAAAAAAAAATGATGATAGGGCAGAATTAATATTATTTGGATTCTTTGGACTACTATTCTCATCTTGAGTGTTATTTATACAAAGTTTCGGTCCAATCTTCTTCAGACGTATCTTGTCGAACGCAGGAATCTTTCTGCCGAAATTGAGAATCTTCCTGCCGAAATTGAGAATCTTTCTGCCGAAATTGAGAATCTTCCTGCCGAAATTGAGAATCTTTCTGCCGAAATTGAGAATCTTTCTGCCGAACTAGGGAATCAGCATGAAATTTCGAACAGAACTTTTTTTTTTTTTTTAATCCAAAGGAGGTATCATACTCTCTCATTCAATCACCCATGACTGGGTAGATGTCCTAAGTAACTCACAACTGCATTTCTGTATTTTTGGTAGTCCATAAACGAGGATTGGACTTTCAATCACCAGGGGTGTAACTTTGACAACTGAATTTTACCAAATACCATATTCACTGCACCACGGATCATTACTGAAGAAGGTCGGAGGTTACATCGACCAAAACGTTGTGCAAATAACATCAGGATGAGAACAGTGGTTCGAAGAATCCAAATAATACGAATAATCAATCTTCGTCTCAAAAATTGTGAAATATAATAGATCAGATATTGTTTGGAAATTATATTTCATCACATGTAAATTATTTCATCACATGTAAATTATTTTACCACATGTAAATTATTTCACCACATGTAAATTATTTCATCACGTGAAAATTATTTCATCACATGTAAATTATTTCATTACGTGAAAATTATTTCACCACATGTAAATTATTTCATCACATGTAAATTATTTCATCACGTGTAAATTATTTCACCACATGTAAATTATTTCATCACATGTAAATTATTTCATCACGTGAAAATTATTTCACCACATGTTAATTATTTCATCACATGTAAATTATTTCATCACATGTAAATTATTTCACCACATGTAAATTATTTCATCACATGTAAATTATTTCATCACATGTAAATTATTTCATCACATGTAAATTATTTTACCACATGTAAATTATTTCACCACATGTAAATTATTTCATCACGTGAAAATTATTTCACCACATGTAAATTATTTCATCACATGTAAATTATTTCATCACGTGAAAATTATTTCACCACATGTAAATTATTTCATCACATGTAAATTATTTCATCACGTGAAAATTATTTCACCACATGTTAATTATTTCATCACATGTAAATTATTTCATCACATGTAAATTATTTCACCACATGTTAATTATTTCATCACATGTAAATTATTTCATCACATGTAAATTATTTCATCACATGTAAATTAATAAAACAAAACAAACACTTATTCACATGCTCGTCTTTCTTTATTGAAAATCAGTTTCTTTTAAAAAGCAGTCAATTAAATAAGCAACAAAAAGATCGACATACCGTAAAGCGGACTTAAGCAAAAGAAAACCAAATTTTTATATATTTTTGATTTCAGGAGTTGAGTGTATATGACTGGTGTATGTGTGTGTGTGCGTTATGTGGTAAATTGGTTTTCAACGTTTTTCAAATATATCCATGTGGCGGCGGAGGATGGGACAGCATTGCTCAGTGGTGAGTACTGGTGTCCAACCTTAATTTCTAACTTGTCATCATTTTTTAGTAGTTAGAAATTTAGTTTTGGTATTAGTACTCACAATTGACCAACACCCAATTCTTTCCGTATCCACATGTTTAATATTGAAAAAAAAGTTTTAAACCATCTACTGTTCGTGTTTGTGAATATCTTATTTGTGTAATGCACATGTTGTCCACAACCAAATTCAGTAGGTAATTGGCGTAAGCAATCCTAACCCATCTCGCTAATCCATAGAAGGATTTTCATTCACTGCATGCTTTGTGTTGGTCATTTCTAGGACGGTCCCGATTTACATAGGAGAATCCCTCAAGCAATAAATTGTTTTCTATTACATAAAGAGAAGTTGTCTGTGTGTATGTGCGTCTGCCTGTATGTCCAGTTAAAAGTAAAAAGCGACAAAACAAACGTCCACAAAGTTGGTACATTCTTGATTAACGTTGCACTGGATGAATAACAACTTAAATTTAGAGAGAGAAAAAAAGAAACATTTACCGTTTAGGGGTTAACTAGGCCAGGTTTCGTAAGGAGTGTCGTTTTTTTCAGTGCTTTTATACATTTATTTGGAAAGTAAATCCACCCATCTCCCCCAAGAAATCTATTATATAAAAAAGAGAAGAGAGTTTTCTGTGTGTGCATGTCCAGTTGGAGAGGAATGGGCTGGATGAAAAAGAAAGAGGGGTTGATGATAAAGAGGAAAAGAGAGAAGGATAGAGACGAATAGAGAGGCGCAGAGAAGTTTTAATAATAAATATGTTACATTTTTTTGTCCCTGGCAACGTTGAGTAGCTCTACTAGTTTTTAAATAAAATTACCAGCCTTTTTTAAGATTTGCCTAAAACCTGGTTGAAATGGTAGAACATGTTTAACATCTGTCATCTCTCTGTGTTGTCTTATTCAAACGTCCGATTAAAAAATGTTTATTGTTCTTGAAAACGTCTTTTAATTAAACGAAACAAAAACTACTTTTCTCGCACAGTTGTGTTTAAGTGAAAGCCGTTGTTCTGGTGGTCATCGGTATTTTTTTGGCAGAAAGAAAAAGTGTTATTGTCCGGAGATTCAGCAACTTTGCATGTCCGTGGAGATCCATGTTCCACTTGTTTATAATTCAGAGAATTGACCACAGATTTCAAGTGACAAGTTCTGTGGCCGGGGAAGATGGTTCTCGGACACCTAAAATGACAACAAGTCGAGATGACAGAAGGCTGACAGAAAGATCTTTCTGGAACATCAGAACAAAACAAAAAACATTTTTAAATTAATAAAATTGGCATAGAAAAAAGAAATCTCACGATAGAATAAATAAAGTTACCTCTCCTCTTAAAAAAAAACAAAAAAAAAAAACAGTGTAGCAAAGAGGGTGGCAGATTTTGCTATACAAAAGATTAAATGTGTCCCCTGCAACTAGTTTATGGGTTGCAGGTTAAAATAGTGACGAAAGATGAGTTTTTTTTTTGTATGTCAGTTTTTTCTGAAGTCGGGAGAGATAGTCACAATCGGACAGGTGCAAAAAAAAAAAAAAAAGAATATATATATACTGATTGAAAGATACCGGACTTATTTCACAGCCTAATATAATGAACTAGTGTTAGCTAGTAATTTCTATATCTGTAAAAGTGAGTATGTGTGTGTGTGTGTGTGAGAGAGAGAGAGAGAGAGAGAGAGAGAGAGAGAGAGGACAACTCTTAACTCATATACTCAACGAATTTTTACCTACATACTTGAAATTTGGTATATATGATATTCAGACGTGAAAAACTTTTTAATTGGTTTTCATCCGGTAAAAAGGATTACTAAGGAGTCAAAATTGAAAAATTGGTACGTGGAGTGGTCATCAGATTTCTATTTTTATCAACCGTTTCACGAATACGCATGTATGAATGGTTCAAATGACAGATTCCTTATGCTAAGAATAAGTAGGTTTAAAACCATTCTTTAAAGGCGTGTCAAGCTGACCTAATGGTTATCGTATTTGACTCACCACCTTAGGTTTTAGTTTCGATCTCAGCTCGAGTACTTTTTTTTTTACTTGCAAGACGCGCACTGCATAGGAAAAACATAATACTCGCATGCACATATCTAAGTTTCTGTATGAATTAAAAATATAATATTTATGCGTATTTTACGACCGGGAAACGCCGGGCGGCCTGCTAGTATAATATATTTTTTAAAGACAAAAAATATCTTTGTTGTTTTTATATTTATTTATTAAGTAAACCCGAGACTGTGTTGAGAAAAGTTGAATTATTAAATAGTAGAAAACGCAGTACAACATGTTCATGATAAAACATTTATGACTCACGCTTGACAGAAGCGCACGTCGTACATGCGAATGGAAGTCATGGGGGTGCTACATGCACTATATCCTGATCACGGCAACAAATTAGAATATTGCTGTAAAACCCTTCCGAGTGATTTTTGCTATAATTTTATCCCGTATTTTCGCCATTGCAACTCATCTAACTACAACAAATACCCGTCTAGCTATAACAACCGTCAACAAGTTCTGTCATACTGTATATGTATCTAAAACTAAACGAAAATTCCATACGCAGAGTTTTTCTTAGAACTTTCTATCTGCTGGACACAATATCGTGTGGCTGCTTCCCGGCTGATTATAGCATCTTTTTTTTTTTTACATAGGTATAACCACTTATCAAGGCCCAGAGATCACTCGAGGATAAGGGTTAAGAGTATACATTAGTCAATTTGGACAATATAGTAATCGTTAGTAATGGAAATTTAATCGTTAGTAATGGAAATTTAATGGAAAGTTATTTTCAAATCTAATGTGAATAAATTTCTGTTAAACCATCGTTTTATTAATGTAGATTTTCTTGCCGTCAGTTTTTGTTGCAAAACAATCTTATTCCGTTGGCTGACGTTGTGTTGCCTGTGCTCGACTTCGATTCTAGAACGAGTGTATTCCCGATTAGAAAGACGGCAAAAGGTATTAGTCAAAATAGTGTGCCCAGAGTCCAACATCGACTATTATTATTAAATTAAAGCGTTAGATAATGAACATTATTATTGCTTTGTAACTTATGTAGAAAAAAGTTATGCAGAGAGAATGTTATTGTAAGAAGAAATTTTTACTGAAATATTTAGGTTAACTTAGAACACTCAATGAAAGAATGCGATGATGAACAAAATATGTTTCTGACAGATAGTAAAACGCGATTCAAACAATCACATGTAAAAAGATGAGAGTTGAATTACGTCATAGTAAGGAATACCTACATATATACAAATACATATACATATATACAAAGAGAGTTAGGATTGTAATTTGTATTGTCATCATGACTGAAACTGTGCAGTTATAACTCTATTTGGGGGAGATAGAATATTCAATCCTCAGTGCGGGCGACCCAAAATATATAACTGTGAATTACTTGGGACTTCTACCCAATCATGACTGACGGAACGAGAACATGCCACCCCCGTGGATTAAATAAAAGGGTTCCGTTCAAAATTCCGTGCAGATTCCCGAGTTTGACAAAAAGATTAATTATCGAGTTGGACAGAAAAATTCCCTAGTTCGACAAGGTGCACATGAAGAAGAGCGGAGGTTACATCGACCGAAACGTTATGTAAATTATGTTCAAGATATGGACAGAAGTTCGAAAAATGCAAATAATATAAACATTTTAAAAATTATTTTTTATTGTGTACGTTGTTTGCTTTTCCTAATTGTCTACTGTAAAATAAACGTGTTACATAGACTTTTGCTCATAGCTTTTGGTTTTAATGATGATGTGTTTGGAATATATGTTAAATACATGAGCTGTGAAATAAAATTAAAAATTTTTTTTAATTTTATTTCACAGCTACGTATATTCCAATATTATGGACGTCGTGTTGAAAAATACAACCGAAATAAATAAGAAACATTAGCTTAATTGCACATGATAGAAAGCCAGTCACCTATATAGTGTGTTGCTCTTAATCTAACTGTTTGTCTGCTCCTCTTTTCTCGGACTACTGAGCTGATCTGACCGAATTTATTATGGACCTTTGTTATAGTAAAGTTCAGCGGACTAAGTATCATGGTGTACGTTCAATACGCAGTTAGGGATTGATAGGGATTAGTTACTACAATACCACATTTACTATAGAAATTTGGCACAAAGTACTCAACGGGTTATAACTTTTGTTCTCACACTGATTTGAATACGCAGACTTCTGATATGACATTACATTTTCTTTCTCATCTTCATCTCGAAGAAAGAAAAGTTCTACACGTAGATAGGCATCTAAACGTTTCTTACAGGAACTTCTTATACCGCTTTGGTACGGTATATTTGATGTTAGTATATTTGATGTTAGTATATTTGATGTTAGTATATTTGATGTTAGTATATTTGATGCTAGTCTATTGCACAAGATTTTCTTTCAATTATATCTCTACTATTATAATATATTATAATTATATTTATTATAAAACGAACTTTATGTGTGTGTGTGTGTGTGTGTATGTGTGTGTGAGTTCCCGATGTACTCGGAAACTGGTGGGCCGATTTTTTTAAAAATTTCACACGACGTTACTTGATGCGCCCGAAAGTGTTCTTACGTAGTTTTTTTTTGTATCTGAATGCGTCTGATAAGTATCGAAAATCGATAATTGAAAAATCCGATTAAAGAACGAAGTCCGATTTTGAGCAAAGTCAACACTTTTATACAACCTAACATCACAAGTGCACGTGAGAAATTTTATCACCGCATAAGCAAAAAAAAAAAAAAAAAAAAAAAAAAAAATGCCCGCTGTATAAAATCAACAGTATGTTCTTTTATAAGACAGGAGCGCGTTCGAAATGAATGTTTCTTTTTAGAGCACAATCGAACCATGGTAACCGCACTTTTGTACGCTTAACTTTAATTCAAGTGATTATGTAAAAATAATTGCATAAAATCAACAGAGGGTTCTTTGATATAACAGGGGCGCGTTCGAAATGAGTGTTTCTGTTTAGAGTACAACTGAACTATGATACTTGACTTTTGCATTTTAAACTTTAAATGAAGCCATTATTTACAGATAATTTTATAAAATCAACAGCAGATTCTCTACAGTGCAATGTAGACTTCAATGTATTGTGGACTAAGTTACTGTTGGGAGGCATGTGAACCTTCCTCCCGATACACTGAGGGGAGTTCCTTAACTAGAGCAGGCAATCAATCGATTTCGATAACAATAAAAGTATGAGAGGGTGGAACATTTGTTGATCCTCATCCAATCCCGGACAACATCGGGTCTCCCTCCTAGTAGGTTTGTAAATATTAACTAAACGTTTATTACAAGCACTTCTTATGCGTTCATCGCGTTAACTTTTTTTTTTTTATGCAATAACATATTCTTGAATCAGATTCTTTTATGTTGATTTATGCAGCTGTTATTGCGCCAAGCTTTCCTCCGTTCCAACCGCCATAAATCAGATGTAAATAAACAAAAAATTTAAAAAAAATACGTACCATCACGAAATATCACGAAATATCACGAAATATCACGGAATAGCTGTAAGGGTATAATAACCGCAACTAAAAGTAGGTAGATCAATAGAAGTAGCACTGCGTGACAGAAATTAGGAACTCGCGATTTGTGGAAAAATCTACTGTAGCTTTAAAAATATTAATTGAGTCAACAATTTCTTCACTATTTAACTACAATAAAATCTTTTCCGCGGCTGAATTGATTTCTGGACGTTTGCTCAAAACTTCTCCTTGAACTCCACGAATCACTCTCCTCTAACTTTCTACTACACTATATGAACTGATGGCTTGGTTATCATAAAAACTTGGACACATCCAAAGCATGTCGACCTGATGTTTATCCTGGCTATAATCTATATAAATAAAACAGTAGAAGTATGTATGTGTCTGTAAAAATATTTAACCGGTAAACACTTTAACTATTGATCCCATAGCACTGAAATTAACAGTAAATAGTAATCATACACCAAATACGGTTTATAACGAATAAAATCTTTGTTTGGATGGATGAATAACGCATATTTCAATTACTTTGGCGCATGCATAAATTCATTCATACCTTAAGGTGGCTTAATTTTAAATATTTCTTATCTATCTGTTGATAGCGTAAACGGTAGTGAACGTGGCTGGAGCGCTAAGTGTTTTAGTTTCGATTCTGGCTGATAGCATCAAAGTCATACTTTAACTTTTGAGATTAGTACTATATATTAGGTACAATATAATATTCAATAGAGAATTGGCTCTGTAATAATAAGTACGAAATCTGCATGAATTAAAATATATTTAAGCGTATTTTACGACCGGTCAAGCTCCCCCCCCCCCGCAATAATAAATAAGTTCTCTGTTGCGCTTGCAGAATCTTGCTTACGTGATAGCTGGAAAATGACCTCTGTGGTACAGTTTCTTAACTTCTGTTCGCCCCAAACAAGATATGCTGACACCGAAGGGAGAGTATTAGGTTATTTTAATTGGGCCCAGTTTAAGAAGGAGAAACCTGGATGGGGAGTTGGGCAGCAAGATGTATATTCTAACTATATTCATCGGGACACATTGCGTTGGAGTACTACTTAGAATAGCAAACTGCGCATGCAGACTTATCAAATATAGGAAAACATTGGACGGTTTAAAAAGTATTGGATTTGAAAATAAAAAAGATCGCTTGATGCTATTTAAGTCAAATAAAAAAAAAACTACGTATAATGACCCATCTTAGTAATTATTACACCACGTGACTTCTTTGAAATCGAAATGTTTAGTCGCAGACGCAGCGCTTAGATTATTCCTCTCCCGGCGTTTTGTATTTCATTCGATTATATGAAAGATAGCATCATATCAGATGAAGAAGCAATCGTAAATATTTAATATTCATTTCCCATTTAATATTCATTTCCCATAGAATGAATGTGGCACTTTGGTCGTTGACGTGTTAATAAAATGATCGTGATATATTGTAAAATTGTCGACAAATGAATCTAAGAATAAGTTTTTTTTTTTTTTTTTTTTTTTTAAAGAAAACCAAATCCACTGCCATCATTTAAATCCCCTAACAGTTCACACACACACACACACACACACACACACACACACACACACACACACACACACACACACAACACACACACACACACACACACAGAGTAAGTTATAAAATTATATTTATGGAAATTAAGCTACACCGAGATGTCTGCGTTACATCACTGTAGGTAATTGTAAAGCTAAAGTGCGATTCCATTCGGGAATGAAATGCGGATACTTCTGCGTAGCTTAATTGCCATAAGTATATTTTCATAACTTGCTGTATACCTCTACTCGCGTATTGAGCACAATTGAAATAAATACTGAAAATAGACACATAATATATTAGATCTCGTTATAATACTATAAAAAAAAATACATGAAATCAAATCGCACATACATACACACGCACACACATACATATATAAGAGGTGATCCCCCCTCCAAAATTAAATCCATAAAATTG
Organism: Euprymna scolopes; assembly: GCF_053919585.1. Classification (NCBI taxonomy): domain Eukaryota; kingdom Metazoa; phylum Mollusca; class Cephalopoda; order Sepiida; family Sepiolidae; genus Euprymna; species Euprymna scolopes. The sequence continues at coordinate 95,940,317 of NC_136502.1, forward strand.
TTCATAAAATTCCCAATCCTTTCTGCAATCCAATCATATTTGTTACAAATAAGATTCAAAAACATATACTCACTCTGTTCTGAAATAGTTGTACTAAAATAATTTTCATGTTGTTCCAAACAATTTTCATGCTGATTAAAGCAACTGCAGCACAAGTGATCAACTTGGACCGTCAGCATAAAATATTGTAAAACAATTTTGTAATAAACAATGAAACGAATTTACTCAGAAGTTTGGATAGATTATTTTTGGCATTTATTTACTAAAGAAAACTTCCGATTTTTATTAAATATTCTCTCTCGCACGAACTATCTACTAAGTCCTTCAGCGTAAAAAAATGTTATTGAAACAAACAATAAAACGACTTAATCAGAGTCGCGATTATTTTTTGGTAAATTCCTAAAGATTGGGGCTTTTTTTTTTTCAACTTACGGGCTACTTAAAAAAAAAAAAATCTTTGTAAAATAAATGAATAAATAAATAAACAAATTTATTTCTTTATTATTGAAATAAAAACAAAACGAATTTCGTCAGTCACAACTTTCAGCCTAGAGTTTTTTTTTTTATTTCAAATTAAATTTTACAAGTGACAATTTTTTTTTAAATTTTGAATTTTGTAATACAATAGCAATGTAACACTAGAAAATCTTTTTAAAAAGTAGAATAAACACTGGAGACTGAAGCAATGTCTCCAATCCCGCGTACCATTTTTTTAGGGGGGGGGGAGGAACTAGTTTTCCTCACATTTAAAACATTAGTGTCTAACAGCTCTCGTGGGGAGGCGAGTAAATAACTATTATTTTTAAAAAGTATTTTCAGAGTTTTTCTTTAAATAATATTGCATAAAGTTCCGTTTTATGATAACGCGACTCTCAAATCACCGTAATATTAAAACAAATATTAAATCACCTGTAAATACTTTTTATATAAATCTAAAAATATATTTACCAAAAATAATCTCTCGATTGAAATTTGTGAGTAAATTTATTTTATTGTTTATTTTATTAATGCAACAGATTTTTACGATATTTTGTGCAGACAAATGCAGTAGCTCGTCTGTGTAAAAGTTGCGTTAACAGCAAAACAACAGCAGAAGCAAATAATCATACAATTTAGTCGTACAATTTTATTAAACCCACTTATGTACGATCAAAATCCGGCACGACTAAATTGTCCGATACGGCTGCTGCTGATTAAGTAACTTTGCACATTGTTTCTATATGACAAACAGCAGGAGCAGTCAGTCGTACAATGATCGGTAATAATTTGGTCGTACATATTTAGTAAAACCGGTAATATTAGTGAATTCCTATTTAAATAAGTGTGAGATATATTTGAGTAAGAATTACTATATTCAACATGAGATTTCCGGTTATGGAACATCTATTTCAGTATACCGGAAGTATATTTTAGCAGTTGCTAATAAGTCAAGTAACACTGCTTTAAACTAACATCTCTTCCTTCTCCTCTTTCCCTCCCCCTCTCTTCCTCTCTATAAAGTGCACACTCGCAAAATACGCAACTGGTGATTTGATTTGGTGGCCTGTATGTTGCAGCGTCTATATGAATGAAATTATATTATATTTATTAAAAGAATGATGAAATAATATTATGTTTATTAAAAATTAATAATAATAAATATTCTTAAAGTCGATATAATTTTCTGCGGATTGGCACTGTCTATTCTAAAATTAAATATAACTTTTAATAATCAAAATAGGTTTAAATATTTAGCTTGTACGAATAAAAAAAATCAACAAACATACCGACTTTACTTTATTATATAGAAGAATCTAATCGATGTTCGGCTATGTTGAATGATACGAGTCAATTTATGAATTAAGAAACAAATATTTAAAAAAAATAATTTTAACTGTTTCTAATTTTTTCACGTTTTCATGTTTTCGTATTTGTAAAACAATTGCGTCTTTTTAAAATGATGTGATAATTCTTTGTATGTATGTGGTAGTTTTAGTTTTTAAGTCGATTGTTGCAATTAGTTGATGGTTATTTTATGTACAAGAGAATACGATATATAAAAACCCGGTCGTTGTTTAATAGTGTTCTTTAAATGAAAATAATGATAATAGATTCTAAGCACTTCCTGTTTGGTATTGCATATTTTCGCCGATGTAACATTAGTTAATGAGCCACCAGATGGCGAACAACATTTTATTGTTAGACTTTATTGATAGATTGATAGATGAATAAATAGATTACTTACGCTTTCAGATAAATGTTTGCGTCGTGGTCTTGGCGAGGCAGTCCGGGATGAATTTGGGGATGAATGTTTAGATCTGGAGTATGAAGATGAGGAATCTGAAAGGAATAATAATAATAATAATAATAATAATAATAATAATAATAATAATAATAATAATAATAATTCTGATTTCATTTATCAACGTCTCCCTCGAAAGGGATGAAATTCATTTCCAGAGGATTTCCCTCAATCCTGGCTCCAAACCAGGAGCTTCAAGATCAAGGTTTCCTAAGGATGTTGGTGGTACCTACAATAGCAGAAGTCTGAAGGCCGCCTAAAACATCGGGGATTCGTATTTTTTTCAATTGTCCTTGACTTGAAACCACTCCTAGCGTACCTACTACGGTGCGTATATAAAAACGATAGACAACCACAAAATTCGCGCATGAACCTAGAGTAGATTTAACGCGGAATATTCAGTGCAGCTTAATCGCCATATATATTTTATAAATTACTAACTAGCTCTACCTACATATTGAGCACTTTTGAAGTAAATACTTAGTTTACGCATAAATTTATAATTTCCTATATTAATTTTTATATGAGTAAATGAAGTAGTTATACTTAGCTCCTGAAACACTTGAGCACACTCAAAAGAATTTATTTCACCACATTAAAAATAGATATGGAAAAAGTTAATTTCGAAACATCGCTAAAAAACATCCCCACACCTAGCAAGCATAGCTATATTATTAAATTAATTAAAAGAACAGACGAACTAATACGCCGAATGCGATGGCGAGCAAATTTCTTCCTTAAAAATGAAAACGTAAACAAAAAAGAATCCTATGGTTTTAAAATCCCAAAAAATGCGAAAACCTTTTGATAAACTTTGAAAATGAACTTTTAAACGCAATTAAAAACTTAGAATTCCACAATCAACCTAACAATTTCCAATGGAAACTACACAAAATCGTTAGAAACATAAACAACTCTAATAGAATCTTTGTAAAAGCAGATAAAACTAGAAACTTTTATAAAATAGATAAACAAGAATATAACAAACTAATCACAGAAAACATTACAAAAATTACAAAAAACTAGATACAAACGAATATATAATAAATACTGAAAGTAAACAAATTACCGATAAATTAAAAATTAGCGATAAAGTTGGCAACTTGAAACCTAGAAAGGCATACATTCTCCTCAAAGACCACAAATGGGACTTTAATAATAATCCCATCACTCGCTTGATAAACCCAACTAAACCAGAAATAGGTAGAATTAGCAAAGAGTAAACAAACAAATCAAACAAGACCTAGAATTAAACCAGTGGGCAAATACTGCCGAAGAAATCATCTGGTTTAAAAATATAGAAAACAAAAATAAATGTACGTTTATACAGTTCGACATCATAGACTTCTATCCCTCGACATCCGAAGAGCTTTTTAACATTGCCCTAGAATTTTCCGAGGCATACACTGGTATATCCTCGGAAGAAATCAACATCATTAAAAAATGTAGAAAATCAGTTCTAATAAATGACAATAACCAATGGATAAAAACTAAAATGACAAATTCGTTTGATTTGGCGATGGGTGCCAGGGATTCTGCAGAGGCATCAGATCTTGTGGGATTATTCATTTTATATACCCTCACAAGTATATTTAATACTACGGATATCTACCTATATAGAGATGATGGATTAGCTATAATAAAAGACCCCAGCAAAGTCAAGGGAGATAACTTTAAGAAAATCATACACAAGGAAATGAAAAAAATAGGCCTAAAAGTAGACGTATTATTATTATTTTTTTTTTTTTTTACACAGTGATCACCACTTATCAAGGCCCGGAAGCCACTCAGGGATAAGGGTTATTGCAAGTACATCACGTTAGTGAGGAGATTTTATGAAGTGTTTAATTAGGGGGGCGGTTCATTAGGAATTTGTTAACATTAGACTTGAAGACATCGAAGTTGTAGTCCGGAGGGAAGCAGGCAGACGGAACAGAGTTCCACAGGCGTGCAGTTCTAAGAAAGAAGCTTTGCTCATGAAATCCGCGTTTTGATTTAGGCACAGATATAGAGTGGGGGAAATTTTTCACAGTGGATTCAGCTAGACGGGTGTTTTTCGTGAAAGTTTGGCGAGGGGGGACCAGGGATTGGAGTTCAGACGAGCACCTGCCATGAAAATAACGATAAAACAAGGATAGGCTCGCAACGTCTCTTCTGTGGGAGAGGGGTTGCAGGGTAGAGAAAAGGGCATCCCCCACTAAACCACGAAGTCTATTTTGTACTCTGTCAAGGCATGATAGGCTGTTTTTGGCAGCGAAAGAAAATCCGAATAACAAGAAATATTACGTAGGTATGACTTCCTTAGATTTCAAAACTTGATATTATGTCCACAAAAATACATTCAACAATAAAAAACACCGTATGAAAACAACGATAGCAAACAAATACTGGGCAAGGAAAGCGGACGTCTGCCGGTAACCGAATGGAAAATAGTAAGACAAGCAAACACCTGTAGAGACCTAGATGACCCATGTAGATTCTGCCTTCATGAAAAATTTGCTATCCTTTGCGTTCTAGAGTAAGGCTTCCTATTTTTTAATAAAAAACTAAAACGTTGAAGAGCTTCGAAGACGGGAGTGGTACCATTAGAGCGAATGACCTTTTGTGCCTCAGAATATATTTTTCTACATAGTCACCAGCATTCTCAATGCACTTTTGCCCGCGATAAATGATGCATCGGTCTTATAATAATAATAATAATAATAATAATAATAATAATAATAATAATAATAATGAAAACGGATGAAATATTAAGGAAAACACTTGAATGCGGAGAATAATACAATAATACAATATAACGAAGAAGCGTTACAGGGAATGAAGAACATTGAAGCTGCATATCTACAAGTTCTACACCTCCATCACGTATCCCTTCTCATTGTCTCATCACCGTTCCCTCAATAGAGAAGTGATACCAAAGAACCGAAAAGGGTCAAGGAGGATGGAATGACCGAGGAGAGAGCACTGACCAGACCTCCTCTGGACAAGCGCGAAGAGAACTGGGACCTTGGGGAATCTTAGTGCCATTCAAATTCCAGTATAAACCAATGGCCACTGCCAGCGAGAAATCTATGGTAAATGGCTGTTGCGATGACGCAAATTTATTTGCAAATGCTATCGAAGGAAGAGGAGAGAGCTGGACGTTTAGGGAGACTTGTTGTCACGCAGCTTCCAGAGAACACCATAGGTTTCTAATCAGATCGGTTGTTGACTTGTGTGAAAGCTCCATGTGAGCCAATAATAATAATATCATCCACACCATTGTCGCTACTCTGAAATCAACGGACCCAGCTCCTAACTGTGCTGACATCAACGGCTTCGTAAATGTTAAACAGGTGCTGTAGTTTATTGACTGATTATATGTATTAATCATTAAAGGAGATGCTTTCTATGGTGTGAGAGAGTAAACCTGTGTCTAAAATTGAATTATGTTCTTTTAATAGAATTTTACTTATTAATGGCGCTACACTATAGAAACCTCCCGTTGTTTAAATGTGCTTGAATTTGCGATAAGCGCTAATTTAAAAAGTCTCCGTCGCGGTTTATTTGAAATAAGCTTAATCATTTTTGATTTTTTGAAGTCAAAAGTATGATAATGCTGCAATGAATGAGAGAATAATGCATTCAGAGAAATGCTATTTCTTATATCTCTATTTATGTTCATTGACTCTTTTCTCTAATCTACATGTGGTTTTACGAACGTATACATGATGGTAATTTTGGTAAGGAACAGTGTATATGGCCGCATTGGAAATTGGTTTGTTTTGGAGATGTTTTGTGGTTTTGCATGTTTGTTTTATAGCTTGTGATGTGGTTTGTATGATTGGAATTCCTAGTTGGTTTCACGTGTTGTAAACCATTATTGGTGTGTGTAGGTGAAACGTTTCAAAATTGGCATTTCTCGCATAAATCTTGCTTCCAAAAATTTAAATCCCATCCACGTGCGCATTAAAAGGGGAGAAAAACATGTTTTTCTTGGTTGACGCCCATTTATTTCACATAACGATGCGGATTCAAAGAAGAACCCAAGCTCTACTTCATAAATATGGAGCTTCAAAATTTTCCCAAATAAATTTTAAGGTAGAGGTTTTCCTTTTTTTTCTTTTTTTTTTTATATATAAATATACCTATGTGTACACACATACATGCACATATATATATATATATATATATACATATATGTGTGATCGCTTATGTTTATTCATGTTTATTTAATTTATTTATTTGTTTGTTTGTTTTCTATTGTTATTGTTAGTTTTAAAGCTATTTTTTATATCGCTATCCTAGAGTAAGTTTTATTTTGTGAACACAGTTGTTTGCTATTTTTCGTCTACTGTTTAATAGGTATATATATATATATATATATATATATATATATATATATATATATATAAAGGAAAACGTCTACTTTAAACCACTAACTTAGTTCTAAAACAGATCCTTTGTTCGATAAAATGCATGCCCATTGGCTGATAGGAAGGGGCGCGGTGGATACTAGAAAGCTGATTGGCTAACTAAAAATCCTCAACATATATAAAAACAAGAAACAACCACAGAATTCGCACATAAGCCTGACGAATCCTATAGTGGATGAAACGCAGAATATTCAGTGTAGCTTAATCGCCATATATATTTTATAAATTACTAACTAGCTCTACCTACGTATTGAGCACTTTTGAAGTAAATACTTAAAGTTTACGCATAAATCTATACTTTCGTATATCAAATTTATGTGAGTAAATGAAGTAGTTATATATATATATATATATATATATATATATATATATATATATATATATATATATATATATATATACGCCGAAGATATGGATGCATGGTCCAAACATTTTTTCTTCTCGAACCGTCCGCGTTTTTTTTTTTGTTTTTTTTTTGCTTTGTTTTACTCTAAACTTTTCGTGAAATCATCTACACATCTTCAGGAATGTGTGTAAGAGGCTTGGTGGTAATTATGAGTGGATTTATTTAAATAGTAGTTGAGTTGCGGGCGAAGGTGCGAGTAAGGGTCAGTGGGTCTGCTTGCGACGGTAGGAGTTAGTATCATGGGATATCATGGGAGAGCGTGCCAGTTCTATGGTCAGTGATAGGAACGGGTTGGGTATGATGGTGGAGTTCTCCGAGGCATTTAAGTGTGTTGGTACTATTTTGGAATGCGACCTTATTAAAAGTAGGTTTTTGTGTTTTTATATAAATAGATTCAAGGAGTTTTAGCTTCTTAACATTTGTTACGTGGTATAGTATTTATATGGGGCTCCTTCAGTGTTTAACAGGCATAGTGATACCCAGGAAGGAGTGCCTTTACGTGAAATTTTTGTGGCAGGAGATGCGCAATCTCTAACAACACATCTGCTGAGTCGACAAGCGGAGAGCACATACAGTGCCTAGAATTCCCAAATGGTAACCCATCTGGTACTAACCAGGCTCAACGTTGTTTAACTTCGGTGATCTGATGAGAACCTGTGTGTCAACGCGATTATACCATTATATATATAATGAAAAAAAAAACAAAAAAAAAACATGCGAATAAATATCGTCCTAATTAAAATCTATCCTGGTGCTTCCCTCGGCTTGCAATAAATACAATGCAACTTTTCTGCCATGTCACATCCTCTCTTCTATCTGATTACGCCTACGCACTCGTGAACAACGAAAATCAAGGTGTATTATTTACTATTCCACACACACACATTCCAATTTTATTGCTCACCCATAACAAAATGGACATACGTACCGTTAATATTCAGTTTTCTTAATAGAGCGGGGTCGAACGACTTCTGTCCGATCAGTTTCTTTTCTGTTAAGAGAAATATGAATAGTTAATAATGAAATAGAAACGTACGAAGTCATGCACACACACACACACACACACACACACACACACACACACACACACACACACACACACACACATATATATATATATACGTATACATTATACAGACTTTAAATTATTGAGCACTGTTGAAGTAAATACTGAAAATTTACGCTTAAAATTATATCTTCGTATATTAGTTCATGTGATTAAATAAAGTAATCATATATATATATATATATATATATATATATATATATATATATATATATATATAATTATTTACTATAATAATTATATATATTTAAATTGAACAGACAACATATTATTATTAATTATTATATATAGTTGAGTTGAGCATATTGAGAAGTGATACACACGAATAACCATTAGCATATAAGCGACGCTCTTTGTGTAAACAAATCGAGCGGAGGTATTTCGGACGATGTCAAAATATCGTTTAACTCACTACTCGCTCGGCAACCGCCAATAGCGTAATGGTTAGGAGCCTTGATTGTCGTTCAGACGGTCGGGTTTTAATCCTGGCTTAAGGTAGTTGCCTGTCTAGCCGCACTGATGAGCTGCGAAACAATACTGTATGTGGATGACTATATATTTAATTGAGTATAATTTTACGTATGTATATTTTTATTATGTTTTTATTGCCTATATTTTTCTCACGTATATGTTTATTACGTATATTTTATTACGTGCAACTGTTAAGATCTCAATATGGAATAAAAGACAACAAGAGGAAAACATAAGCAAAAAGAAAGAAATAAAGAAAAAAGAAGGAGAGAAAATTGAGAGAAAAAGAAAGAAAAAAGAGCGAAGAGAAGAAGGATAAGTAGATTAAAACAAAAGAAAGAAGTGATGAAAAAAAAGAAAAGGTAAATTGAAAGAAATAAAAGTTTTAACAGATGAGCAAAAAAGGAAAACTGAAAAGAAGGAAGAAACGTAACTGTACAAAAAAAAAGAAAAGAAAGAAAGACAAACAAACGAAAGAAAGAAAAACAAAAGAAAGAAAGAAAAACGCCGAAAAAAAAAAGAATTCTTCTTACCGCCTTCGTCGAGGTCAAAATCGTCCCTGGAATATTTCTCGGATCCGTAGGCGATGAAAACTGTATCGTCTCGGAAAAAGTCGGACAAATTGTTGACCTACAATATATTACAATGAAACCTAAATTTATTTTCCATATTTAATACAGAAACAGTACCACCACCACTACCAACAATCACACAATCACACACACACACACACACACACACACACACACACACACACACACACACATATATATATTAGACACCGCCAAAACTGGGGGGGGGGCAAGTCAGTACTTTTTGACAGACTGTCTTTTTAAAAATCTACCAAAAATCAGGTAATTATCCGATCAATACGAAATTTTCAGCGATTATTAAGAGAAGAATGAACTTTATAACGGTGTACTTATTTTTCATAAACGATATTTATATATATATTTTTTTTGCTTACAAAACCCCCCTTGTTTTGAAGTGGGAACAAATATGCTTAAAATAATCATCTGAAACTGAACAGAACATATTGTGTTGTTGTAAGGGACAGAATTATAGATTAAAAAAAAAAATTGTTTGCATACCTTATTTTGACGTCTGAATATCAGAACTTCGATTGTGTTTAATTATCCCGCTTTTGAGTTTTGAAGTGTGAAATTCGGTGAATATGTTAAGTAAAATAATTAATTTAAGTTAAGCAAAACAAAAAAAAAAATTTTTTAATATTTATACGAAAAAAGCCATTTTAAAATCTTTTATAAATAAATTAACAATTTTTTTTTAGCGAGCCGAATAATGCATGACCATTATTAAACAGGGCATGCTTGGAAAAATCGATACCAAAAAAAAAAATTCGATAAATATTGTGCCCTTTGTGTTAAAAATATCATCATTTTTTTCGATCCCGTTTGAAAACGTTTGCCGCCTTTCGACTACGGTGGACCAAACGCGCTGAAATAATTTTTTTTTATTCTGCTTTAAATTGCCCCCCCCCATTTTGGGGAGCCTGGCCCCCACACACATACACATTAAAAACCAAACTCATACAAATGGTCACCCATCTGGTACTGGCCAGCCTCAGCTTAATAATGCATTGAAATTTTCGTCACTGAAAAATAAGTTTTTTTGGCCTGTTTGGTCTTCCATAGTTTGCTTCTTATCAAACGCAAACGTAAACAGTGTCGATCTAGACTCTAGATCGACGCGAAATAACTGGTTACATATATGAATAAGTGGAATTATTTGAAATCCAGGTACTTATATTATAATATTTTTGCATATTCTCTTAGAAAATCATCCTAAATCTTAGACAATAAATAAATTAATTAATTATTTCAAAAACCTTTTTTTTTTTAAAATATTTATGTACGTTTTTTGTGCAAGACAAAAAATGTCAATTGTTAACTTTTTGGGAAAATTTAACATTTAAAATTTAATTAAAAATAGTAGAAAAAGTTTTACATTATTCTGTTTTCTATATGATAAAATTCAGGGTTTTATCTTTCTGGAAAAAAAAAAGTTACTCAGAAATAATGGATTTTAATAAATGTAATTTCGTTTTAAAAAACAACAACAACTTGATTTTTGGCGGTGCCTAATATATATATATATATATATATATATATATATATATATATATATATATATAAACGGCTATACGTCTGTCTGTCGGCCGGTCTGTCGGTCTGTCTGTCCATCTGTCTGTCTACATATTTTCAAACTCTATCTCCCCCGAAACTAAAAGTCGCGGAGCGGGGCTATGGCTCTAAAATGATTGGATTTTTACTGGCCGTTTTTTTTATGGCCGGTTAAAACAGTTTTAAGGGGTCAAAAATGGGTCAAAATTGAAAAGAAAATTTTTGAACATTTTGCACATTCATCTTGGTTTATTTTTAATTTTTAATCGGTTCGTATACGTGCTACGTTAGTACAGTGGTTTCGATTCTAGCTGATGGCACCTAAATTCTTTTTTTTAACTTTTGAAATCACGACTCTATAAATAATATATACGAAATTTGGACAAATTAAAATGTCATATTTAAGCGTATTTTAAGCCGCCCCTGACTATAAGAAAAAAAAAAGAAACTGGAATTGACCAGCCAGAACCAAAATATGTAGACAGGGATTGAAAAAAACGAAAGAACGCATATATATATATATATATATATATATATATATATATATATATATATATATATATATATATGCGTTCTTTCGTTTATATATATATATATATATATATATATATGAATGGAAATGTATAAAAAGGCATACGAAAAGTATAAAAGCTTATAACTTTTCTTTATTCGTTTTCAATTAGTGACGTGCAGGAATACAAAATAATATTATGAAAAAAAATTAAAAAACTTTTTTTACAGGTACATAATTTTCGACCGATCCTTCAGTCTTCATCGGTATAGTGAAAGTGATGAGCATACACGGGGGAAAGGGGGATGGAAAAAGGAGGAGGAGGAGGAGGAGGAGGAGGAGGAGGTGTATATATATATATATATATATATATATATATATATATATGACTGATACTTCTTTACAGAAGTTTGTCATTTCTTTCTTAAGTGTTCCTATTTACAATGCCTCCCCACGGGACAGAGTTAGACACCAGGGTCGTTTTTTAACGGGGAGATAAGGAACAAAAATAAAAGTTGTCTCAGTCGTGAAGGATTTCTCCTCCACTGACAGAGAAAAAGAAATTGAAGTGCAGCATCTGATACTTCACTTTGATCCTTAAGTGTTATTGCGTAGATAACTGAAGTGCACGTAGATAACTGTTTAATCCAGTTTTGGTCCTACATGCAAGTTCACAAACGTGACATAAAAACTTTTCATTCTTGTAAAGGTGATGGCATGGTAATATTGTAAATCCTCGAATGTCGTTTTAGACCACTTTTAGATTTGCAGATTAGACCACACATATGACAACGTAGCGTTGCCGGGTGTGCTGTAAAAGCCTCCTTAAAAATCTGTCGTTCCTGTCTTTGATTCTGTGATTTCAGATGATTTACAAAACCAGCTTTTTGACAAAAAATATCTGCCACATACAGTGCACTTCAGTTCTTGTTGTAATTTCTCTGACATTATATTATCGTCCTGCTTTCTGAAAACACGTTTTAATACAGCAAGCTTTACATGCTGCTCTTCCAAAATCTTGCAAAAGTATTTGATGAAACAACAAGTAAGTCAAAGATCTTACTTGATAACAAAAAAGTGAAGCAGAGGGAATATGGTGAAGAAAAAGGTGATTACACGTGAATGGATAATCTGGTGGAAGATAAATAATCCAGTGACGGTAAAATCCAAATATATAACTTCCAGAAAGTTAATTGAATTTCAATTTGCACAAGTAAAATCCAATTTGGTTTTATTGTGCTTTTATACCTGACTGAGATAACTTTATAAATATTAATTCTTTAATATTTATAATATACTTTAATTTTACCATCTTGGATCATTTTAGTAAATTTAATTGTAATTTTTATTTTATATATATATATATATATATATATATATATATATATATATATATATATATATATATATCTTTATTCGATTGGCAAAATTTTAGAATAATTATAAAAAAGTGAACCATATCGTAAATTCAATCAACTAAAAAATGGAAACCGGGGTGAGGAAAAGAAAAAAAAAAAGATATATATATAATGGGGCAAGTTATATGTACAATTAAATAAAATAAATAAGTCGATTAAAAAAGATCGTTAAAATATACCCAAAGCGCTTTTCGTTCAGACAAACATTTTCAAGGGTCATAAGTCTGAAAATTATTATTTTTTAGAATATTTGGTAGTGATATGGAATACGAGCGGAGAGGTTAAGAAAAAAAAAAAAAAAAAAAAAAAACCTGACTACCCAAATAATTCTAACTGAAGCCGGAGGTTTCTCTGCTTGCACAAAGTAGGGGGGTTAGCAATGATGGCAAGTGCTTCGAGGACAGACAGATGGAACTTTGTGCGTCCTCGGTGCAAAACAGAAAAACACTCCGGAGAGAAAACAAGACCGCATTCCTTTTTATCGACCAAATGTTGGCCGATGGACGATTCTATCAGTTGGGATTTTCTGGTAGTAGCTTGATGATCCCTGATGAAACGGGGGACATGTTGGGCGATTCTAACCTGAAGACGCTGGGTCGTCTTGCCTATATAGACGGCACCACACCGACATTGAAATTTATAAATAATATTACTAGTTTGGGAGATAGGCAAGACATCCTTACGAAATGAGGGAAAGGCGGTTTTTGTGGAAAAGGCAATACGGAGCGATAGAGCACCAAAATTAGAAGACACCAGAGAGGAAATCTTATCGCAAATAAGTTGGCCTTCAAGTCCAATCCAGGGTAACCTAAGGTATACCGGAAATCTACATGGACCGTATTTTGGTAGCTCAGAAAAGGATTTAATTTTTTTATTAATAACTAAGTTAACTAATGGAGGTGGATATCCATTAGTAATAAAAATCCTTTTAATGTTTTCAATTTCCACATCAATAAAAGGTGGGGAACAAATAGCAAGTGCCCGATGGGTTAAGTTTCTAATAAGATTTAGTTTCCTGGTTGTGGGTGCAAAAGAATCCCAACTAAGATAAAGACCAGTAAAAGTGGGTTTTCTATAAATAGATGTCATAAAGGAAAGCCCACGTTTAGAAACTAACACATCAAGGAAAGGAAGGGAGTTATCTTTTTCCACCTCCATCGTAAATTTGAGAGAAGGGTGTAAATTATTTAATAAGTGGAAAAAGGACATAGCTTCATCATGCGTTGCGAAACAAGAAAAAGTGTCGTCAACATAACGCATGTAAAATGCTGGTCTAGGGCACTTGTCAAACAACGTCTGTTCTAAAAAACCCACAAAAATATTGGCCAAAGTTGGGCCAAGGGGTGATCCCATCGATATACCGTCGAACTGGCGATATATCACATCGTTGAAACTAAAGGAAACTGACTTAGTAGCAAGTTCCAAAAGTTCAACGAACACCGCCTCAGGAAAAGAGGGGAGGGGGCCAGGGCCTCTATAAAGAAAATCAGCACATATATCAATGACCTCGTCAAGAGGAACATTGGTAAACAAATTGCTAATATCAAAGGAGACCAAATAACAGTTGTTAGTGGTAAGAGGAAGCTCCTTGATAGTCGATGCGAAATGAAAAGAATCAGGTGTGCAATGTGTTGAATAAAAAGAACAGACTGGTTCAAGAATTAAAACCAGCCATTTAGCCAGATTGTGTTGGGCCGAACCTACCATCGACAAAATTGGTCTCAATGGAGTATCAATTTTGTGTACCTTAGGCAATCCGTAAATCCTGGGGCGTTGAGAGCCCACCGGTCGGATATTATTATAAACTTCCTTAGATAAATATTTAAGTTTATGCCATCGAAGTAGTTTATTTTGAAGCTTAGTTTCAATTGAAGGAGTGTCATCAGAGTCCAGGGAACCTAAACAGATAAATTTGCTATCATTGTTAAGAATAGAAAGCATTTTTGCAATGTAGTCTTGACGGTCAAGGATAACTAATGTTTTCTGATGTGCTTCTTAGTTTACAGAGTAAACATTACTCGGTTTGGACTCTCGCTTGGAAAACGTTGTCTCCATTTGATAAACTTCGATTTTCTAAGTTACTTTCAGCCAAGGATGTTAAGTGTCGTCATACAAATAATCAAAAATTTACTAATTTCTTAAACCTTTTGATTAAAAATAAATTTGGCGAACCTTCATTCTCGGATCAGCATATATTTAATTTCTCTAAATTTAAATTGTCAGAAGTCGATACGTTTGTGTTGTCTAGGGGACTTGAATTTTGTGTCCCTCCTCGCCAGATTGACGTAACTCAAACTCTTAGTGAATTTGAGATTTTATTTTCACAAATAAAAAATAATGGTTCGGGTGACAACTTAAATATTGTTAAATCTCGCTTGACTGAATTAGCCAATAAATTCAGTCAATGCAATATTTCTTCTCGCCATTTTATTTGGCAAAGTAATCATTTCATTGCGGCTAAGCAATTAAAATGCAATAATGAGATTTACATTTCTCGCCCAGATAAAGGCAACGGTGTAGTTATCCTTGACCGTCAAGACTACATTGCAAAAATGCTTTCTATTCTTAACAATGATAGCAAATTTATCTGTTTAGGTTCCCTGGACTCTGATGACACTCCTTCAATTGAAACTAAGCTTCAAAATAAACTACTTCGATGGCATAAACTTAAATATTTATCTAAGGAAGTTTATAATAATATCCGACCGGTGGGCTCTCAACGCCCCAGGATTTACGGATTGCCTAAGGTACACAAAATTGATACTCCATTGAGACCAATTTTGTCGATGGTAGGTTCGGCCCAACACAATCTGGCTAAATGGCTGGTTTTAATTCTTGAACCAGTCTGTTCTTTTTATTCAACACATTGCACACCTGATTCTTTTCATTTCGCATCGACTATCAAGGAGCTTCCTCTTACCACTAACAACTGTTATTTGGTCTCCTTTGATATTAGCAATTTGTTTACCAATGTTCCTCTTGACGAGGTCATTGATATATGTGCTGATTTTCTTTATAGAGGCCCTGGCCCCCTCCCCTCTTTTCCTGAGGCGGTGTTCGTTGAACTTTTGGAACTTGCTACTAAGTCAGTTTCCTTTAGTTTCAACGATGTGATATATCGCCAGTTCGACGGTATATCGATGGGATCACCCCTTGGCCCAACTTTGGCCAATATTTTTGTGGGTTTTTTAGAACAGACGTTGTTTGACAAGTGCCCTAGACCAGCATTTTACATGCGTTATGTTGACGACACTTTTTCTTGTTTCGCAACGCATGATGAAGCTATGTCCTTTTTCCACTTATTAAATAATTTACACCCTTCTCTCAAATTTACGATGGAGGTGGAAAAAGATAACTCCCTTCCTTTCCTTGATGTGTTAGTTTCTAAACGTGGGCTTTCCTTTATGACATCTATTTATAGAAAACCCACTTTTACTGGTCTTTATCTTAGTTGGGATTCTTTTGCACCCACAACCAGGAAACTAAATCTTATTAGAAACTTAACCCATCGGGCACTTGCTATTTGTTCCCCACCTTTTATTGATGTGGAAATTGAAAACATTAAAAGGATTTTTATTACTAATGGATATCCACCTCCATTAGTTAACTTAGTTATTAATAAAAAAATTAAATCCTTTTCTGAGCTACCAAAATACGGTCCATGTAGATTTCCGGTATACCTTAGGTTACCCTGGATTGGACTTGAAGGCCAACTTATTTGCGATAAGATTTCCTCTCTGGTGTCTTCTAATTTTGGTGCTCTATCGCTCCGTATTGCCTTTTCCACAAAAACCGCCTTTCCCTCATTTCGTAAGGATGTCTTGCCTATCTCCCAAACTAGTAATATTATTTATAAATTTCAATGTCGGTGTGGTGCCGTCTATATAGGCAAGACGACCCAGCGTCTTCAGGTTAGAATCGCCCAACATGTCCCCCGTTTC
>NC_136502.1:95959469-96031969 GCF_053919585.1 Euprymna scolopes
AAAGAATAAATGTGTTGTCTCCTAAAAGTTCATGTTGTTAGTTTCATGTTAAAGAATAAATGTGTTGTCTATTAAAAGTTCATGTTTGTTAGTGTCATGTTAAAGAATAAATGTGTTGTCTACTAAAAGTTCATGTTTGTTAGTGTCATGCTAAAGAATAAATGTGTTGTCTATTAAAAGTTCATGTTTGTTAGTGTCATGTTAAAGAATAAATGTGTTGTCTCCTAAAAGTTCATGTTGTTAGTTTCATGTTAAAGAATAAATGTGTTGTCTATTAAAAGTTCATGTTTGTTAGTGTCATGTTAAAGAATAAATGTGTTGTCTACTAAAAGTTCATGTTTGTTAGTGTCATGCTAAAGAATAAATGTGTTGTCTATTAAAAGTTCATGTTTGTTAGTGTCATGTTAAAGAATAAATGTGTTGTCTCCTAAAAGTTCATGTTGTTAGTTTCATGTTAAAGAATAAATGTGTTGTCTATTAAAAGTTCATGTTTGTTAGTGTCATGCTAAAGAATAAATGTGTTGTCTCCTAAAATTTCATGTTGTTAGTTTCATGTTAAAGAATAAATGTGTTGTCTATTAAAAGTTCATGTTTGTTAGTGTCATGTTAAAGAATAAATGTGTTGTCTACTAAAAGTTCATGTTTGTTAGAGTCATGTTAAAGAATAAATGTGTTGTATCCTAAAAGGTTATGTTTGTTCGTGTCATGTTAAAGAATAAACGTGTTGTCTCCTAAAAGTTTATGTTTGTTAGTGTCATGCTAAAGAATAAATGTGTTGTCTCCTAAAAGTTCATGTTTGTTAGTGTCATGCTAAAGAATAAATTTGTTGTCTACTAAAAGTTCATGTTTGTTAGTGTCATGCTAAAGAATAAATGTGTTGTCTCCTAAAAGTTCATGTTTGTTAGTGTCATGTTAAAGAATAAATGTGTTGTCTCCTAAAAGTTCATGTTTGTTAGTGTCATGCTAAAGAATAAATGTGTTGTCTCCTAAAAGTTCATGTTTGTTAGTGTCATGCTAAAGAATATATGTGTTGTCTACTAAAAGTTCATGTTTGTTAGTGTCATGTTAAAGAATAAATGTGTTGTCTCCTAAAAGTTCATGTTTGTTAGTGTCATGTTAAAGAATAAATGTGTTGTCTCCTAAAAGTTCATGTTTGTTAGTGTCATGCTAAAGAATAAATGTGTTGTCTCCTAAAAGTTCATGTTTGTTAGTGTCATGTTAAAGAATAAATGTGTTGTCTCCTAAAAGTTCATGTTTGTTAGTGTCATGCTAAAGAATAAATGTGTTGTCTACTAAAAGTTCATGTTTGTTAGTGTCATGTTAAAGAATAAATGTGTTGTCTCCTAAAAGTTCATGTTTGTTAGTGTCATGTTAAAGAATAAATGTGTTGTCTCCTAAAATTTATGTTTGTTAGTGTCATGTTAAAGAATAAATGTGTTGTCTCCTAAAAGTTCATGTTTGTTAGTGTCATGTTAAAGAATAAATGTGTTGTCTCCTAAAAGTTCATGTTTGTTAGTGTCATGCTAAAGAATAAATGTGTTGTCTATTAAAAGTTCATGTTTGTTAGTGTCATGTTAAAGAATAAATGTGTTGTCTACTAAAAGTTACTGTTTGTTAGAGTCATGTTAAGAATAAATGTGTTGTATCCTAAAAGGTTATGTTTGTTAGTGTCATGTTAAAGAATAAATGTGTTGTCTACTAAAAGTTTATGTTTGTTAGTGTCATGTTAAAGAATAAATGTGTTGTCTATTAAAAGTTTATGTTTGTTAGTGTAATGTTAAAGAATAAATGTGTTGTCTCCTAAAAGTTTATGTTTGTTAGTGTCATGCTAAAGAATAAATGTGTTGTCTATTAAAAGTTCATGTTTGTAAGTGTCATGTTAAAGCATAAATGTGTTGTCTCCTAAAAGTTTATGTTTGTTAGTGTCATGTTTATGAATAAATGTGTTGTCTCCTAAAAGTTTATGTTTGTTAGTGTCATGCTAAAGAATAAATGTGTTGTCTCCTAAAAGTTCATGTTTGTTAGTGTCATGTTAAAGAATAAATGTGTTGTCTACTAAAAGTTACTATTTGTTAGAGTCATGTTAAGAATAAATGTGTTGTATCCTAAAAGGTTATGTTTGTTAGTGTCATGTTAAAGAATAAACGTGTTGTCTATTAAAAGTTCATGTTTGTTAGTGTCATGCTAAAGAATAAATGTGTTGTCTACTAAAAGTTTATGTTTGTCAGTGTCATGTTAAAGAATAAATGTGTTGTCTATTAAAAGTTCATGTTTGTTAGTGTCATGTTAAAGAATAAATGTGTTGTCTCCTAAAAGTTTATGTTTGTTAGTGTCATGCTAAAGAATAAATGTGTTGTCTATTAAAAGTTCATGTTTGTTAGTGTCATGTTAAAGAATAAATGTGTTGTCTACTAAAAGTTACTGTTTGTTAGTGTCATGTTAAAGAATAAATGTGTTGTCTCCTAAAATTTATGTTTGTTAGTGTCATGTTAAAGAATAAATGTGTTGTCTATTAAAAGTTTATGTTTGTTAGTGTCATGCTAAAGAATAAATGTGTTGTCTATTAAAAGTTTATGTTTGTTAGTGTCATGTTAAAGAATAAATGTGTTGTCTACTAAAAGTTTATGTTTGTTAGTGTCATGCTAAAGAATAAATGTGTTGTCTATTAAAAGTTACTGTTTGTTAGTGTCATGTTAAAGAATAAATGTGTTGTCTCCTAAAAGTTACTGTTTGTTAGTGTCATGTTAAAGAATAAATGTGTTGTCTCCTAAAAGTTTATGTTTGTTAGTGTCATGCTAAAGAATAAATGTGTTGTCTATTAAAAGTTCATGTTTGTTAGTGTCATGCTAAAGAATAAATGTGTTGTCTATTAAAAGTTCATGTTTGTTAGTGTCATGTTAAAGAATAAATGTGTTGTCTACTAAAAGTTACTGTTTGTTAGAGTCATGTTAAGAATAAATGTGTTGTCTCCTAAAAGTTTATGTTTGTTAGTGTCATGTTAAAGAATAAATGTGTTGTCTACTAAAAGTTACTGTTTGTTAGAGTCATGTTAAGAATAAATGTGTTGTATCCTAAAAGGTTATGTTTGTTAGTGTCATGTTAAAGAATAAACGTGTTGTCTCCTAAAAGTTTATGTTTGTTAGTGTCATGCTAAAGAATAAATGTGTTGTCTACTAAAAGTTCATGTTTGTTAGTGTCATGTTAAAGAATAAATGTGTTGTCTCCTAAAAGTTCATGTTTGTTAGTGTCATGTTAAAGAATAAATGTGTTGTCTCCTAAAAGTTCATGTTTGTTAGTGTCATGTTAAAGAATAAATGTGTTGTCTCCTAAAAGTTCATGTTTGTTAGTGTCATGCTAAAGAATAAATGTGTTGCCTACTAAAAGTTCATGTTTGGTAGTGTTATGTTAAAGAATAAATGTGTTGTCTCCTAAATGTTCATGTTTGGTAGTGTCATGTTAAAGAATAAATGTGTTGTCTCCTAAAAGTTCATGTTTATTAGTGCCATGTTAAAGAATAAATGTGTTGTCTACTAAAAGTTCATGTTTGTTAGTGTCATGTTAAAGAATAAATGTGTTGTCTCCTACAAGTTCATGTTTGTTAGTGTCATGCTAAAGAATAAATGTGTTGCCTACTAAAAGTTCATGTTTGGTAGTGTTATGTTAAAGAATAAATGTGTTGTCTCCTAAATGTTCATGTTTGGTAGTGTCATGTTAAAGAATAAATGTGTTGTCTCCTAAAAGTTCATGTTTGTTAGTGTCATGTTAAAGAATAAATGTGTTGTCTCCTAAAAGTTCATGTTGTTAGTTTCATGTTAAAGAATAAATGTGTTGTCTATTAAAAGCTCATGTTTGTTAGTGTCATGTTAAGAATAAATGTGTTGTCTATTAAAAGCTCATGTTTGTTAGTGTCATGTTAAGGAATAAATGTATTGCCTACTAAAAGTTCATGTTTGGTAGTGTTATGCTAAAGAATAAATGTGTTGTCTATTAAAAGTTCATGTTTGTTAGTGTCATGTTAAAGAATAAATGTGTTGCCTACTAAAAGTTCATGTTTGGTAGTGTCATGCTAAAGAATAAATGTGTTGTCTATTAAAAGTTCATGTTTGTTAGTGTCATGTTAAAGAATAAATGTGTTGTCTATTAAAAGTTCATGTTTGTTAGTGTCATGCTAAAGAATAAATGTGTTGTCTATTAAAAGTTCATGTTTGTTAGTGTCATGTTAAAGAATAAATGTGCTGTCTATTAAAAGTTTATGTTTGTTAGTGTCATGCTAAAGAATAAATGTGTTGTCTATTAAAAGTTCATGTTTGTTTGTGTCATGTTAAAGAATAAATGTGTTGTATCCTAAAAGGTTATGTTTGTTAGTGTCATGTTAAAGAATAAACGTGTTGTCTATTAAAAGTTTATGTTTGTTAGTGTCATGCTAAAGAATAAATGTGTTGTCTCCTAAAAGTTTATGTTTGTCAGTGTCATGTTAAAGAATAAATGTGTTGTCTATTAAAAGTTCATGTTTGTTAGTGTCATGTTAAAGAATAAATGTGTTGTCTATTAAAAGTTCATGTTTGTTAGTGTCATGCTAAAGAATAAATGTGTTGTCTATTAAAAGTTCATGTTTGTTAGTGTCATGTTAAAGAATAAATGTGTTGTCTATTAAAAGTTCATGTTTGTTAGTGTCATGCTAAAGAATAAATGTGTTGTCTATTAAAAGTTCATGTTTGTTAGTGTCATGTTAAAGAATAAATGTGTTGTATCCTAAAAGGTTATGTTTGTTAGTGTCATGTTAAAGAATAAACGTGTTGTCT
Organism: Euprymna scolopes; assembly: GCF_053919585.1. NCBI lineage: Eukaryota > Metazoa > Mollusca > Cephalopoda > Sepiida > Sepiolidae > Euprymna > Euprymna scolopes. The sequence continues at coordinate 95,964,272 of NC_136502.1, forward strand.
ATTAAAAGTTCATGTTTGTTAGTGTCATGCTAAAGAATAAATGTGTTGTCTCCTAAAAGTTTATGTTTGTCAGTGTCATGTTAAAGAATAAATGTGTTGTCTATTAAAAGTTCATGTTTGTTAGTGTCATGTTAAAGAATAAATGTGTTGTCTCCTAAAAGTTTATGTTTGTTAGTGTCATGCTAAAGAATAAATGTGTTGTCTATTAAAAGTTCATGTTTGTTAGTTTCATGTTAAAGAATAAATGTGTTGTCTACTAAAAGTTCATGTTTGTTAGTGTCATGTTAAAGAATAAATGTGTTGTCTCCTAAAAGTTTATGTTTGTTAGTGTCATGCTAAAGAATAAATGTGTTGTCTATTAAAAGTTTATGTTTGTTAGTGTCATGCTAAAGAATAAATGTGTTGTCTATTAAAAGTTTATGTTTGTTAGTGTCATGCTAAAGAATAAATGTGTTGTCTACTAAAAGTTTATGTTTGTTAGTGTCATGCTAAAGAATAAATGTGTTGTCTATTAAAAGTTACTGTTTGTTAGTGTCATGTTAAAGAATAAATGTGTTGTCTCCTAAAAGTTACTGTTTGTTAGTGTCATGTTAAAGAATAAATGTGTTGTCTCCTAAAAGTTTATGTTTGTTAGTGTCATGCTAAAGAATAAATGTGTTGTCTATTAAAAGTTCATGTTTGTTAGTGTCATGCTAAAGAATAAATGTGTTGTCTACTAAAAGTTCATGTTTGTTAGTGTCATGTTAAAGAATAAATGTGTTGTCTACAGAAGTTACTGTTTGTTAGAGTCATGTTAAGAATAAATGTGTTGTCTCCTAAAAGTTTATGTTTGTTAGTGTCATGTTAAAGAATAAATGTGTTGTCTACTAAAAGTTCATGTTTGTTAGAGTCATGTTAAGAATAAATGTGTTGTATCCTAAAAGGTTATGTTTGTTAGTGTCATGTTAAAGAATAAACGTGTTGTCTCCTAAAAGTTTATGTTTGTTAGTGTCATGCTAAAGAATAAATGTGTTGTCTACTAAAAGTTCATGTTTGTTAGTGTCATGTTAAAGAATAAATGTGTTTTCTCCTAAAAGTTCATGTTTGTTAGTGTCATGTTAAAGAATAAATGTGTTGTCTCCTAAAAGTTCATGTTTGGTAGTGTCATGTTAAAGAATAAATGTGTTGCCTACTAAAAGTTCATGTTTGTTAGTGCCATGTTAAAGAATAAATGTGTTGTCTCCTAAAAGTTCAAGTTTGGTAGTGTCATGTTAAAGAATAAATGTGTTGCCTACTAAAAGTTCATGTTTGTTAGTGTCATGTTAAAGAATAAATGTGTTGTCTCCTAAAAGGTCATGTTTGTTAGTGTCATGTTAAAGAATGAATGTGTTGTCTACTAAAAGTTCATGTTTGTTAGTGTCACGTTAAAGAATAAATGTGTTGTCTACTAAATATTTTCATCCCCATTCCCCAAAAAATGTGCTGCTAAGGGGTCAAAATTGAAAAATTGTTACGTGAGGATCTATCGAATTTTATTTTCATCCACTGTTTCATGACTGCGCATGCGCGAATGTTAAGAATAAGTAGGTTTGGAAACACTTTGTAACGATCTTGTCAAGCTGGCATAATAGTTATCGTCCTTAGGTTTTAGTTTCGATCTGAGGTCGAGTATTTTTTTTACTTACAAGAAGTGAATTGTTTAAAAAGAACATAATACTTGCATGTTTCAGTTTCTGTAAGTATTAAAATATAATCTATATGAGTATTTTACGACGGCCTGCTAATATATATATATGTGTGTGTGTGTGTGTGTGTGTGTGTGTGCGTGCGCGTGTGTGCGCAAACTTTGACCCGTTGAATCACCCATTCAGCTCAGGTTAGGAGCGTTTGTATCACAAGTCTAATATGGAACATATAAAATAACTCAAAACGGGTATCTTTGTACTCGCTACCATCTCTCCTCCTCTTTTTCACCCTCTAGCGACTGGTTAAATCGAATTACTATTTGTAGTGATATTTGCTTATTTTATTCTTCATTTTTGCATTACTTTCAACAAAAACAAGAATGAAAAATATTGTAGAAAATCAGAGCCCTATTGGAATGCGTATTCTACACATAAGGTTTCATATTATTATTATAACTTTATTCTTATCCTCGTAAGTGGATTAAAAATTGTACAAAACTGTTATTTTCGAGGAAAGAATTTTATCCATCGTTAGTTGAGTATTACACTTATCAATCGAATATGTACCGTTGTTCAGGAGCCAACACACACACGTTGTGTCCAGTTTCAGTCGCAAAGGAGACCAAGACAAAGAATAGGAAATAACCCCAACTCGCTTGTTCTTTGTAGCAACATTTATTTCTTCAGTCTGTCTTTACCGATGTGAGTCTCTCACGTGATCGTCTTCTCGAGCATCCTTCAGGCTTTGCACTTGATCGCAAATGTTATCCACGTCTCTCCCGTGATCATTCTCTTTCTCTTTTTTACAGTATTTTTGTCTTTCGCGGTGACGTCATTACGCATGCATCTGCGCTATGTTACAAATAGAGATAACAAAGGTTACAAGTGATGAATCATGGCCACCGAGATATAGAAGGCCTGTTAACTGAAAAATGCCTGCAGGCAATGTAGGTAAGATTTGTCAAACTGTCACTGTCAATATTATAGGAGGGCATTTTGAAAAGAGCATTAAAACGTTAAAATAGAAAAAGAAAGGAACTTAATTCGATTAATAATGAAACTGAACTTTATTCAATATAAAATATAAATATTATCTATGTAAAATTACGTAATTTTAAAGCAGTATACAATCTAATATTGATAAAACTGAATTATGAATTTAGGGAACAAACAATTACTTGTAAAAGAAATATTAAACAATCTTGACCTTCAGGACAAGATCACAGTGTAGTATCTGTTCTGATCCTACACGTATCTGTTCGCGGTTGGCGGGAGAGAAATCCTTCATGACTAAGGCAATTTTTTAAATTTTTGTTTCTATCCAGAGTGCCCCTTATTGGGGAGCTGGAGTTTCCCCCAGAAGATTATATATTGAAATATTTAAATAACTATTCCTTTTAAATACAGAAATTATATTTAAAGTTTTAGTTTTCTGTTCGTCTATGTCAATTTTTTCCCATGTTTTCCAGCAAAATGTGTAGAGTATTTTCATCAGTTATATAGTTAGGAATCCTATACTCCGCTATAGTCTTCATTTTTATCTCAGTACAGAATACATGATAGGAAAATGAAGTTCACATAACTAAAGAAATAATCTAAAAAAACAATCATACTATGATGTGAACATTGGTTAAAAATTAAGAAAATATAGTAAACATCTACGATATTAAATCAGGGTGGTGGTGAATTTGGCAAGGGACATTATTATTATTATTATTATTATTATTATTATTATTATTATTATTATTATTATTATTATTATTATTATTATTATTTCACTCACTAGGAGTTGTCTCACAGGCCATCATCAGTGATTGCTCACTGGCAGTAACTTGGTGTTCCCTGGAGATCGAGTGACAACAAGTCTCCCTAGATTTCTAGTTTTCTCCACCTCTTGACGATTCAGGCAGATGATTGCACGTTATAACAACAGCCGTTTGGCATTGATTTCACATTGGCATTGGCCATTAGTGTTTCCTGGGGGTTGGGAGACAAAATGTCTCCCCAAGATACCGAATTTGAACTGCAAACTTCCAGTGGAGATCTGGTTAGTACTTTCCCACCTCGGTCTTTTCATCCTCCCAGACCCTTTACAGCTAGTTGGTGTGGCGCCAGTTGAGGTCATCTACACCATTTTTATTATTATTATTATTATTATTATTATTATTATTATTATTATTATTATAATAATAATAATAATAATAATAATAATAATAATAATAATGATGATGATGATAATGATAATGATAATGATAATAATAATGGTGCTTGTGCAGTGTATGCATCGTGCTATATTTTAGATAGTATTTCCAAGTTAAATTAAATTTTTATGGTTTCTTTTTTTTTTATTAAATTGCAAAGTGAAAATGCAGAATAGTTAGAACCCCTCCCATGTTAAGAATGGCTTTCTGAATGATAATGTTATTTCAGTATGATGCGTATACTGAACAAGTTCTAAAATAAGAACAACAACAGTTATCTATAAGGTAAAACACAAGAAAATATGTTAACTAAAATTTAATGTATTCTTTATTTTTATTCATATCAGAACTTGAATTAAAACTGATTAGTTAATGAATTTTTAAGATGAATTTGTGTTCGCGTGTCTCGGGAGAGAATAGAGAATTTCCTATGTCACTTCCCATTTCAGTCACGTAAATTATTTACAGTTAAAGTGCTGTAAAACAAAGAAACCCCTTTTAAAAACAGTTTTAAATATATTTCAAAGAAATAAATTACACTCAGTGCTAAAATATTGAATTCATCGATCGTTTTAGTTAAAAAAAAATCGTTGTGGAAACTGCTTTAAAATATTTGGAAATACTCAATGAAAAAGTTTATTTATTATTAAAAGAACAGACTGAAAAATATTTTCATTTCAAAATTGTTTGTTTTGTAGTTTAAATAAATAAAATGAAATATTCGACTTTCTTCGATAGACATCTGAGAAAAGTTAACAAATAACTACTATATTTTGTTAGATAAAAATTATCCCCGCCAATGTGCAATTATAATTTCAATTACATAATTATCCAAATGGAGAATTATTCTTTCATTCTCTAAGACAACAAAAAATATTTTTTATGCCTGCTAGTATGGCCACGTGGTTGAACACAGCAAACTGTAGGCAGCCTTTACCTACATGTCGCTTTGGAAATGACGTCACTCGTTCATGTACACCGGCCTCCTTCTATTCTCGGTAGCCGTGGATGAATGCCATTTCGTCCATGTGTAACATGTTCGTTAATGAAATGCTTTTATACGAGATTTTATGCTCTCTTCTTTTACTCGACTTTCGCGTTTATCATTGAATCTTTTTCTACTCCTTTTTTTAATAGTCAACGACAAGTTTAAAAATCCGCTATATATAGAGAGAGAGAATGTGAATAACCTTTTTTCTTTTCAACACTGACTGACTTTACTATGCTTCTTTTCACGCAGAAAGTTAACACAAGAGAAACGTTCGCTGAGTTTCATAAAGGTTTTATCCGAGAGAATGTTCTTAAAACTCAGTTTGGCCTTCAATAATCTGATTTAGCCCTTTTCAGAGCGTAACATACAGACAAACTAAGCAAGGAACAAGCAGAATAATGTATAGATACTACTACTACTACTACTACTAATAATAATAATAATAATAATAATAATAATAATAAATCGAAAAAGAAAGTAAAAAGGGAAGAAAAATGAACAAAGAAAAAGTTAGAAAAAGAGAGATAGAACGAGAAAGAGGGAGAAAGAGAGAGAGAGAGAGGTTTTGTAACCGAATAAGAAGAAACTAATTAAGATAATGACTCACTAATCTATCAAAATAGCCCGTGCAAATGTTAAAATGGCGGCTAGTCAATTTCCGGTCTCAAGAGGGTTTTTTGTTTTGAAAAAAAAAATTCTTCGGTCAGATCTCTTATAATAAATCTGACACGAACGGATATATAACAGTCGATTAATGTTTTTTTTTGTTTTTTTAAGTATCATTATAAGTAACACTTACTATATTTAATAATATAATGGAAACTGTTGCATATTAAAATAAAGACGCATAATTTTGAACCAAAATCAATTTTTAGTCGAAAATATATCAGTGAAATTGAGAATGCTGACAACTATGTGGAAAAATAAATTCTGGAGCACAAAAGGTCGTTCGTTTTAATGGTATCACTCCCGTCTTCATAGCTCCTCAACGTTTTAAGTAAAAAAAAAATAGGAGGCTTTACTTTTGCTATGACCCTCGTACAATAGTATCGTTGGGTATGCGTTCGCACTGGAAGTTCATAAAATGCACGTCAGCAATATAAAATATTTATTTAATGATTTTAATTTTTTATTTTGTTTAACAATTTTTTTAATTATTTATTTTCTTTCTTTTCTCCTTTTTTTATTTTCTTTCTTTCCCTTTTTTTTTTTTTTTTGTTTTTCTATTCTTTCGATAAGAGCGCGTCTTAACTTAACGGACTTTAAACGTCATGCGCACAAAGCCGTCGTTATATGAAACGCCAATTTTTATACATTTTTACTGCATTGAACAGTTAATTCAAATGCAATTCAGATATCTAAGCCTCGTATCAACGAATGTGGCTAATGCGAAAAAGCCGTAACAAGGAAAATACTCACCTAGACTGGATTTACAATATCTTATAACAGCCGAGTAGAAACAACATTAATACGTGAAAAAAAAAAAAAAAAAAAAAAAGAGAGAGAGAGAGAGAGAGAGAGAGAGAGAGACAGAGAGAGAGAGAGCTGACGTTACAATCTAGGCGAAAAGGAACACCGCATGATATGTTCGCAAGGGTCTACAGTGTAGTTATTACTGCGAGTAGATTTTTTTTATGTGTTCATGTATATATATATATATATATATATATATATATATATATATATATATATATATATATATATATACACATATTTTATTAATGTTATGTATATATATACCTTTAGTTATATATATATATATATATATATATATATATAGTACTTTTATTATTATTGTTGTTATTATTATTGTTTATTATTGTTAATATTATCATTATTTTCTTCGATATGTGCACGTCCCAACAATATGTCAGACGTAGCCTTTGAACATTGAACGACATGCGCAAAGCCGTTGTTCGTAACAAGAGCCGTTTAATTATCAAACGTCTTTTCCTTTAACTTTATTGAGCAGATAATTGGGCCTCACATCAGTGAGGGGGGCCGATACGCGAACAAGCCGTAGAGAGGAAGGCCTCGAAACGGTGCGTATTCTCTCCTGATGACCTAATATTATCTATAAGACGAAATACTCCCCAAACATGATTATATAAAGTTTTAAAAGACATGCTATGAAATACCCCCTCCCAAAAGCACCATCCTATAAAACTCAGACGAGGAAAGCCCTATGAAGGCGCTTTATCTCTCCCTTGACATTGACTATCAAAAAAGAAAACAGCTAACACACATCAGTATATACAAGCCTATAAGGTAAGCTGTTTCTCTCAAATACAACATCTTCTGTTGTTCGCTTGCTTCATAGCGAGTTTCTACTACTGTTCCGGTAGTAATTTTTATCCTCAAGAGGTAAAGGATACACCTGTATAATATTACGCGCGATTGTATTTCGATTTAAAAAAGTAGGAAATAAAAAACGATGAACATCAACGATGAAACAACAACAGAAGAATTGTATCAGACTATCATGAAAACATGGAAAGTAGAAAACCGGCTTCGAAATCTAGTGAGTGATGTCCTTTTCTTCTCCTTGCTGCCTCTTTCTCACAGAAGAGACGATGTGAGCCGATCTCTGCACTATGTTTTTTTTTTACACAGAAGGTGCTCGACTTAGCTTCAATCTATGCCCGCCCCTGTAAAATGCTTACGGTAAACACTCATCTACCTACAACCAGTCAGCAATTTCTTCTCTCTATCTGTACCTAAAACTAACCAAAAATTTAATAAGCAAAGATTTTTTTCTCAGAAATGCTGCTCTGTGGAACACAACACCGATGGGCTGCTTCCCAGCTGACAATAATATTTTCGTTTTAAAGTTCAACGTTCAACAAGTTCTTAAATAATCAATTTTTACCTGGTTTTCCGTCACCGATCATCACGGTAGTGTTTTACCTAACACTCATGAACTCTTATTCTACGGGCTTATGATAAGTGGTGACTAGAGTAAAAATAATTAAATGAATCAATAAATACTGTCAGAAAAAATATTCTAATCTGCATTCAATACAATTACAAAAATAACTGTAAAATAGAAATATTTGCTAGACACATTAGATGGAAGGTATTACGATTACATCACGAAAACCGGAAGTTTGGGTGGAGAGAATAATAGACAGTTCAAATGAATGATTTTAGCGAACGGAAGTGACGAAACACGTGATTTTTTCGGAAAATGGAAAATCTTCCATTTTCTTGACAGATGCTCAAGCCAAGCAGATACGGAAAAAAAAAATCCCCACCCAAAAATAAAACAGGAGAAGGGGCGAGAGAATAATCTTAATAAAATAGAGCGCGGTCCAAATCCTCTCCCTCATTCATTCAGTAGTCAATATTTTAAATTTATTTTGAATGTTTAACTATGTTTATGATGATTGTATGGTTTGGTTTCCTTGATGTAAATCCACTAAATTCCAGGGTTTATATATATAAAAAAAATACTCGATAAGAAGCAGAGAGTAATTAGAATGCTCATTTATACTAACATTATAGCAGCGTCCTTAGACCAGATGTTTTATAATGTAAAAAAAAAAAGATGGCCTTGCAATAGAAACATGTATACACATATGTAGCAAATAGTGTTTGTATAAATAAACATACTACACACGCACACACACACACACACACACACACACACACACACATATATATACACACAAACACACACGCATACACACACACACACACACACACACACACACACACACACACACACACACACACACACACATATATATATATATATATATATATATGACATTTATTTGTTTTGTAATCACCCGCGTTGGGGGATTACGTCTTCAGGCCAAGAATTATCGTCGAGAACTCTTGGCTTTTATATAGGAATTCTTGGCCTGAAGACGTAATCCCCCAACGCGGGTGATTACAGAAACATGTATGCACATATGTAGCCATCAATGTTTGTATAAATAAATTTCATATACCTGCTCTGCTAACTCATTGAACACTCTTTGGTAGACACATGTATGAAATTTATTTATACAAACATTGATGGCTACATATGTGCATACATGTTTCTGTAATCACCCGCGTTGGGGGATTATGTCTTCAGGCCAAGAATTCTTATATAAAAGCCAAGAGTTCTCGACGATAATTCTTGGTCTGAAGACGTAATCCCCCAACGCGGGTGATTACAAAACAAATAAATGTCATATATATATATATATATATATATATATATATATATATATATATATATATATATATATATATATATAAGGCTGCCTACCTTAAGTTGAGCATTTGGGAAGTGATAAAAAAATTCCCATTAGCGTATGAAGCGATGCTCTTTGTCTATTCAGTGCGGTAGACTAGAGAAATCCTGGGAATTGAAACTACAACCACTTAGCCACGAGGCAGGCGCTGCTTGTAAATGATATTTACAATGTTTTTATATAAACCTTAACCGTGCTCTATATGTTTATTTAAAAAGATCTTTGGATTACGCTAAATAGTAGTACCTTGTATCATTAACGCCAGTTCTTAAGCTGAGAAGGAAACGGCGGGGGCTTATATATCGTTATTCGCAGACAAACTGTTTCGCTGTATCTCAGCTCTTCAGTACTGCTACATAAAATAAAATAAAAAAATCACATAGTAACACACAGTAAATTAAGATTTTCAGAAAAACTAAAAAAATCTTAATGAACAATACAGAATTTATTTCCAAAAACTAAACACAAAAAATGGCTTCAAATTCTCGAAACTATTAATATTAAAACTTAAAAACTCAAAATAAATAAATTCGGATTTAATAGCAGCACGGACGAATGAAATCTGTACAATAATTAACATTGCTACCTACTGAATTAATTATATAATATTTTCTTTGCGCATTAATCCATTATATAAAATATCATTACGCATTCATTAATCATTAAGTTTAAGGATCAGTTATATTTAATATTATATATAAGTTTAAGGATCAAATATTTAAGGTCTTGATTACCGCGACCCCAGCGCCCGTAAACTTGAACGACAGCAATAAAAATACATCATGAAAAGTAAACAGTATTTTCCAATTTTTTGATCACCAAGTTTTTAATTCGCGGGATTAAAAAAAAAAAAAAAAAAAAACAATCACTGTAACTCCTGACAATTGTTTCGCGCAGGAATGAGCAATTAGGAATAAACACAATGATCTTTGGTTCATGCAGTTCATTAGAACATTGGAAGACTGCTTCCTGTGAAACAGCTTAAAGCAAGAAAAAAAAAAATTCAAAACCATTATTCATGCCTTTCTCACAGAAAACAATACAATAACCATTAGATTCATTCAAAAACAACCGACCATTTTGTATCTTCAATACAAAGCCGTGAAAAATACGATTAACAAAATAAACGATCCAGATCAGATAATTAAATATCTAATACAATCTATCTATATATCTATAAAAGTGAACGTGTCTGTGTGCATATCTGTGTATCTGTGTACATTTCCCTACACAATAACTCTGTCAATTTTAAGTATACCGACTCGAAATTTGATATACAGCATACTGAGATTTGGGAAAATCTTTGTAATCAGTTTTCGACCAGAAATTTGGCTGTTAAAGGGCCCAAGTTCAACGATTTGACCTTTGAGAACTCCACCAAACTCCTCCGCCAATTTTGGGTATAAACACTTGAAATTTTAGATATAAGTTCCTTGGATAGGGATCTAACTTAATAACTTAATTTGAGCCCAAAACAATAAATGTTAAGGGGTCATAATAGGGGTCAAAGTTAAAAAATTGACCCCCCCCTTTTTTTTGCTCAACATACATCTCCAAACACACGGGCAACGCCGGGCTGAAATGCTAGTGTATTATATTTTTTATTTGTTAAAAATATATTCTAAAATATTATTAAACACACACACATCTATCTATCTATCTATCTATCTATCTATCTATCTATCTATCTATCTATCTATCTATCTATCTATCTGTTTGTCTGTCTGTCTATATACTTTTTCTTGTTACTCAAAACAAACCATACTGCAACTTGGGCGTAAGGGGCTACTTTTTGGATCGTGTCCGACAGGGCACTGTGGGGAGTTGAACGGAGAGATGACTGTTCACAGGAGGTTAAAACTTGTACATGTTAGTATAGTAAGTGAAGCAGAAAGCAGGAAGGGAACTCCAAAGTCTAGCAGCCGAGGGGAAAAAGACTGTTAGATTAGAATGCTTTCCGGCATCTAGGGATATCAACGATGAAAGGGTGAGATTTTGCTGCTATTTGGGTTAGTCGAGAGTATGTACGTCGAGAAGGCATGTGCTATAAAAGCAAATTCCATTAAAATACTTGTAAACAGGTACAGGGATAAAAATTGTGGCGATATGGGAAGAGGTTAGAACTTGGCCGATAGTACTATTAGATTTGAGACTCTTTTTTAAACTTGGCGTAAGAGTGAGAGACTATTGGTAGATGAGGCAGCAATAATCCATGCATGGGCGAAATGTGAGTAATTTTCTAGGACGCTCTCTCTCTCTCTCTCTCTCTCTCTCTCTCTCTCTCTCTATATATATATATATATATATATATATATATATATATATATATATAATCCGATCCCGCATTTTGCCAATTCCTACCCTCTGATGAGAAGGAAAGTACTTCTTCGAAACTCCGCGGATTAAGGACTATCCACTTATTAAATGTTTTTAACTCTTTTTCAAAGTGTTTTTTTTAACATGTTTTATTACATATTTGCTCTTATATATATATATATATATATATATATATATATATATATATATATATACATACATACATACATGCATACATACATACATACATATATATATATATATATATATATATATATATATATATATATATACGCGTGAGGGGAAACCAAATGAACACATATCTAAGAAAATGGAAGAAACACTAGAGGAAGACCTCCAACCTGTAGTGAAATGGGGACAAAAATGGATGGTCACATTCAATGCTGCCAAGCTTAAGCTTGTTTCCTTCAATAGTTACAAAAAAACCTTCTCAACCACCAATAGCTATGGCTAAAGATACATTACCTAAAAGTACTTCTATCAAACTCCTCGGGGACATGAGTTGGAACAGAGCATTGCCAAGGCCGCTGCGAAGCAGGTGGGCTTTCTCTACAGTGCTAGAAAGTTACTTACACCTGAAAGTATCCTGTACCTCTATAAGGCCACCATTCGCCTATGTATGAAGTACTGTTGTCACATTTTGGCATCTGCTACTAGTCTCGCGCTTCTGGACAGAGCTCAAAAGAGAGTCGCCAAGCTTATAGGTCCTGAACTGTCATCTAGGCTCTGTGCCATCAACGAAATGTTGCATCCCTCTGCCTTTTCTACAAGTATTTTAATGGTGGATGTTCTGACGAACTACAAGCCCTTGTGCTCCCTCGACGTAAATAGCGTCGACAAGAAGGAAAATTCCACCCCTACACAGTAGATCCTTAGATGTAAGAAGGCCTTCTTCTCAAATAGTTTCTTCCTCATACTTTGGAATTCTCTACCGGGTTCCTGCTTTCCCAACTATACTGACATGCAGAAGTTCAAGTGTAATGTGAACAGACATCTTGCTGCTCAACTCCCGCCAGAGTATCCCTGCAACTTATGATCCCGATAGTACATCAAATTGGCACTGTGCCTTGTTTAGGGTGAAAATAGAATATATATATATATATATATATATATATATATATATATATATATATATATATATAGCTTTTTTTCTTCTAGACATATTTGTGTAAATAATACACAAAACGTATATCTACGCATTTCTTCTTGGGTTCTTTCGGGTTGCCTGATAAAAGTTTGGATTTCAAGATGGAACTAAGCATGCGTGGGTGGCGCTAGATTGAACTGTACATACGTTTGTCTACACTTCGCTTAGAAAATGACTAAACTTCAAGGCATTAACATGAAATTTTTTGGAAAATAATATAGATACATAGATAAATGGTACGAGAGTTGGAGGAAAAACTGATGATGGACACGCGTAATGATAGATAACAAAAATAGAAACGAGATAAGTAAAACACGTTATTAGCAACAAACACAAACCGACATACATTTTAACACATACATACATAAGCACCCACATGCGCACGCACACACACACACACACACACACACACACACACACACACACACACACATATATATATATATATACATATATATATATATACTAGCAAGGAAACCCGACGTTATCAGGGATTGAATGATGATCAACGAATGTTTCACACGCCATATATTTATTGCCATCGAAATCTGTAAAATCGCCCATTTTTCAATCAAATCGATTGATTGCCTGCTCTAATTGGAAGACTATCGCTGAAACTGGGAAGGAAACTCCACATGTGATTAGTACACAATATATTGAAGTCTACGTTGCAATGTAGAGACTCTACTGTTGATTTGATAAAAAAAATTTGGATATATAACGGCTTGAATTTAAGTTTAAAATGCAAAAGTCAGGTATCATGGTTCAATTGGGCTCTAAACAGAAACATTCATTTCGAAGAACATTCATTTCAAAGAACATACTGTTGATTTTTATATTTCGGGCCCTGTAGCTTGTGCGGTGAAAATCGCCTGTTTCTTCTTTTATCGATTTTGTTTTTATTATCGATTATCAGTACTTATAGAACGCATTCCGATAGAAACCTATCGAAGAACACTGGCATATGGATAAAGTACATTTGTGTGAAATTTCATAAAAATCGGCCCAGCCATTCCGGAGTCCATATGGAACTCACTCACTCACACTCAGATACATACACATAGACACATCCACAGACAAAGTACCTTTTAGATATAAGTAGATAGTTATATATATATATATATATATATATATATATATATATATATAAACTGTGTCCATCGCTTTATTGCAGATTACAAAATAATCAATATTTCAGTAAATATAAGTTATAAAAAGCTGAAAATTACACCATCCAAGAACTGTATTAAGGTGAGATAAATCCTAAAATTTCATCAAAATTCATGTCATATTTAAAAAGTTATATATATATATATATATATATATATATATATATATATATATATATATATAAAGGGGGTTAGAGCAATTTTCTATAGAGCAGAGTGTATTTTAATGTTATAGTAAAAATACTAATTTAATTAAAATACAGAAAAAGAATAATGCTCGTTGTAAAGCCGATGTATCAAAGCTCAATAGGACAAATATCCTAGAGCTACTTTTATATTTGGTAAGGTGATTGATAATTTATAATTCAAAATTAAAATTAAAAATTAAAAATTAAAATCCGTTTCATAAGAAGGAGCACAACAAAGCCAATAAATTGTATGATCGTTTATATGCTAAAATTATTGTCCTTAACTCAATGTCTGTCACAATAAAAAACACTGTTTCCGAAACGATCGTACAATTTATTGGCTTTGTTGTGCTCCTTCTTATGAAACGGATTTTTAATTTTTAATTTTTCATTTTAATTTTGAATTATAAATTATCAATCACCTTACCAAATATATATATATATATATATATATATATATATATATATATATATATATATATATAATGTCATTGTGTGTATGTGTGTGAGTTCCTTCCTTATAGGTTCCGAAACGGCTGAGCCTATCTTTTTCAAATTTCACACAAATGTAATTTATATGTCTGGCAGTGTTCTTAGATATGTTTTTTTACAGAAATTCGTTCGATATATATCAAAAATCGAAAAATTCCGACCATGAAAATAGTCTTTCTTCCTTATAGAGAAACATAGCTCAGTGGTAGAGCACTCGATTACTAATCGAATGATCCTGTGTTCAATCCCGGGTGTACCTCACCATTTTATTTTATTTCAATTTTTCCTCATTATAAACTCAATTCACGACAAAAGAAGAGGCACGATTTAAAATCGCAGCAAATCATTTCTTTCTTAGCATATTTTAAAACTAGACATTAATCAAAAGTGAGTTTCCAGAGCATTCGTCGTCAGCTGACGTGATATTGTAAGCAAACACAAACGGAATTTGATGAACTACATTTTCATTATTATTTGTCTTATTTGATTTTATTTGTTTATTTGATTTGATTTTCCTTCTTTTTTTGTTTTTCGAATTAGTCTACCGGGCAAATTATTCCTCGTAAGATATAATATTCAATCGAGGATTAATTCTATAATAACACATACGCAATCTGCATAAATTAAAATATCATTTATTATACGACCGATAAACGCCGGGCATCAAGCTAGTACGCACACACACACACACACACACATACATACGTAATATATACATATATGCATATATACATATATATATATACATATATGCATATATTCATATATATGCATATATATACACATATATATACATATATATACATATATTTATATACATATATTATATATATACATATATATATACATATGCATATATATGTATATATATGCATATATACATATATATATACATATATGATGCTTGCAACATCTTGTCAGACGAGTGTCACTCCCTCAGACACTTAAAGTCCACCAGCCCAAAGATGACTTCCATCTCCATAGAGCCATGTTAATAGACAAATGCCTGAGGGAGTATCTATACATAGATGATGTTACAGAGTCTTAGCTTTGTACGACAGCTAAGTCTCTCGATTCAAAATGTTGAATTCCAGCAACAAGCAAGAGCAAGATAGACAGCAACAAGTTAAACTGCATGCCAGCTTAATGCAGGTATTGTCTCCCGCTTTATGTTTTTTTTTTAAATCAGAGATTTGCTTCTCCTAGAAAGGTTGCCTTCACCACGGCTTACGGGAGCCCTCTCCATCCATATACATATATATATACGCATATATATATATACGTATATATGCATATATATATATATATATATATATATATATATATATATATATACATATATATCTATATATATTCATATATTTTCTCTATAATAATAATTACGTAATCTGCATGAATTAAACTATCATATTTAAGCGTATCTGATGGCTAGGCAACGCCGCAATGCTTTCTAGTACAACCACACACACACACACACACACACACACACACACACACACACACACACACACACACACACACACACATATATATGTGACTATTTAATTTAATCGCCGCATAAATTATCAGAAAATATAATTTTATGCGTATATTTTCAGTATTTACTTCAACAATGATCAATACATATGCAGAGCTAGTTAGTAAGTTATGAAAAATATCTATCTCAATACATAGGTATAGCTAGTTAGTAAGATGAAAAAATGTCCATATATGTATTTTCATAGCTTACTATATATATATATATATATATATATATATATATATATATATATATATATATATATATGTGTGTGCATGTATGTGTGTACACATAGGTATATTTATATATATAAAAAAAAATAAAAAAAGGAAAACGTTTACCTTAAACCACTAACCTAGTTCTAAAACAGATCCTTTGTTCGATAAAATGCATGCCCATTGGCTGATAGGAAGGGGCGCGGTGGATACTAGAAAGCTGATTGGCTAACTAAAAATCCTCAACATATATAAAAACAAGAAACAACCACAGAATTCGCGCATAAGCCTGACGAATCCTATAGTGGATGAAACGCAGAATATTCAGTGTAGCTTAATCGCCATATATATTTTATAAATTACTAACTAGCTCTACCTACGTATTGAGCACTTTTGAAGTAAATACGTAACGTAAGTTTACGCATAAATCTATACTTTCGTATATTAAATTTATGTGAGTAAATGAAGTAGTTATATATATATATATATATATATATATATATATATATATAGAGAGAGAGAGAGAGAGAGAGGGAGAGAGAGAGATCGTAACTAGTCAAAGATATATGCAAACTTATTGACAGATAGGCTTACAAATGTAAAGTAATCGATACTGGTGCAAAATGATGGAGATGTAGAGTGGCAGATAGAAAGCTCCTTTGCTTAATGACCAGCATTATATATATACTCGATAAATACAAATGTACTGACAGAGTAAAACAAGTCGGGTGAGGGGGGCGGTGAGAGGGGAAATAATCATGCGAATGTTTTTGATATGGAAAGGATATCGCTTCCAAGTGGATTATTGCGGCATACACGCACCATTCTTATTCATCTAATGCCAATGGCTGAAATATCCGGAAGAAGATTTCCTAAAAGTCGATTACTGTCGTTGGCCATTCATTCATTCGTGCGAATAACAAACATATGAACCAATGATGATGGCAGCAAAAACGAGTAAATAAATTTCATTGCGATAAGATGCGGCTGAAAACAAAAAAAAAATATGTCTTGATTTATTATTAGAATGTTTGGACTGTTTTAGTTACTTTTTATTTAATAAGATTTCAATAGCTGTACTCTCCGGCCTTTTTTTTATAGATGTGAAAAGAAAAGAAAAGACAATCAGCACATGCAGAATGAGATTTAAATGACACGAAACGATCGAGAACCTTAGCAATCAACACCTAATGTTGACTAATTAAGGTCGTGTGTACCAAAACTTTGAAAATGCACTGCCGACAATTGGACCTCAAAAAAAAAAAAAAAAAATTAAATTCATAAGGCCATTTGAAAATACAATGTTAATTAAAGCTGGCGGCCTGCGCACGCCCAACAAAAATAATAACTGAAATTCTGAAAAATAATTTGGAAAACACGGTTATGAAGCCGACAATAATCAAACGTCATAGAGGCTCGGAATCGATTGCCAAAAGAGTAAGAGGTCGGATGTGCACAGGCGAGTACGTAAACACCGGCCTGAATTAAGTTGTGGAGTTTTGTTTTGACGGGCAGAGGCTGAGAGCAGTCACCGGTTCCTGTGCGCATATTTTCCTCCTACCAACCTACCATCATCTCCTCTGGTCGGACTCGTCATCGCCAACTCCCAGACCCATTATAAAGTTGTTATATTTTTTTATAAATTAAGGTGTTGTTATTCTTCCACATACGGCCGTAGTACTACAGTATGATAGGCGATTATAACCTCTTGACTAGGATAAATATATAGATTAACATAACCTAACAAAAAATAATTAAGAATGAAAAGGGAGATAATAAAAAAATTCAAGATGATAATGATAATACTAACTAGTTTACTGCATACAGTCTTAGACCGGGTAGACCACGTAGTATATAATTTAGTTCGTCGAGGATAACGGGAAATGGAAACCAATTCGCGAATTAATCGAGGTCAACTTTGTGATCCAGAGTTAAAAATTGTTTACCTAACGTGAGTGAACTAAAAAAAAAAGAGGCCGTAACTAAAATTGTTAAATAGAAATAGACTTAGCATTTGCATAAGCCGATTTCGCAAAAGTTTTCAATTTTAAAACAGAATTTAACTACATAAGGATGAAAAGAGAAAACCTTAATTACGATTTTGTAAATAGAAAACGGGGATCATCAGCTGCTTACCATGTAGCTGTTTAGGAGATTTAAAAACAGGACAGCTGTTTAATACATGGCTCTCCAGTGGATAATACTACTCCCTCAATAAAAAAAAAATGTAAAATTATGCGGTTACTATTTTTACTAATATATGAAAAAATATAGATAAATAAAATATAAAAATATAAAAAGATAAACTATTAACAAGTAAGTTGCAGATTACAAGATCTATATACAGGGTGACCAAAAAAAAAAACAAAAGATAAATGGAGGCCATCTAGAACATATGCTGTAGAACGAAGAAAAAAGGCCAAAGACCCTAGTGTTTTGATGTGATGTTTTGAATATAATAAACTAGTTATGATCAAAGTTTCATTTCATTCGGACAAAACACTAAGAAACGGGGCCTAATTAGAGTTGGGGCCCATTTTTTTTGGTCACCCTGTATGTGTGTGTGTGTGTGTGTGTGCGTGTGTGTGTGTGTGTATAAAGATGGACATAGAATTATACCTTGTTTAGTTCAAAGTTGATTGACAAAAAATATTAAATCAGTTTTAATCTATAATATAAAGCTGAACGTCTGTGTGAGTGTCTAGTCACAATTAGGCTCCTATATTGTTGACTATTATAGAAAACTAATCACATATAATGATAGAAGATGTATCGAGACACAGGAATGTGTATGTTTGATCTAGCATAATGATGATTCATTAAAATTTTGGGGTCTGCGTTCGCGCCTGGTTCACAAAATATGGAAATAAAAAATTTAAAAAGTAAAAAAAAAAAAAAAACGTTTACAAGTGTTTATGATATAGATGTACATAATAATACTTTGATAAGTATGTTTTAACTTAAATAGAGATGGTATAATAAAATTGTGGGGGCTGCGTTCGCGCATGGCCTCCATAGAATGGAAATACGCACAAACTTTAATAAAGTATTTTCATATCTATCTGCGTAAGTATACTTTGATAATTATGGTTCAGTTTGAAGAAATATGGTATAATAAAATTATGGGGTGTTCGTTCGCGCCTGACCTCCATAGAATGGAAATATGTCACAAAGTTTGACAAGGTTTTTTTAATATAGATCCACAGAATATTGTGATAAGTGTTTAAGTGTGAACAGGTATAGTATAATAAATTATGGGGTTTATGTCTTTTATTTTTACTTTCATCATATTTTGCTTTGGTTTTGATACCCCCAAATTCGAAGCTATCTCTTTACAACCCTTCCTTTTCATAACCTATCACACTTTCATAAATCAGAGTCCATTTTCTGTAGGCTGTTTTTGAACCCAGTCAACGACGGGTACATTTGCTAGTTATAATATAAAAGTTGAGCATACATGTGAACATTTGAAAGTTTCATTTTGAATTGCTATTGGAATGACATTGGATTATGATAACACGTGATGGACTTCGTGTTTAAACATCAGCAGCATCCGATGGTGATGACGACGACGTTAATATTCTCTCGATTAATCCTCTCTGTTCTTGCGTCCGTGCTTTGCTCTGTGAAGAGCCAAGGTCGGAGCTCTTACAGCAAGAATTGAAAAACCTTCTGTTGGCAAGAAGTGCACGGAGATATAATCGCCATTAATTATGGAGAGAATGTTATTTCCGAGACAAGGAGAACGGCTGCCTTAAGATGCTTGGCTTTCAGACAAAATGTCACGAACTTTTTATTCTGGCAGGCGGTTCGATATTTGTTTTTACACATGGACGTATGCAAAGAACAAAACGCATACGCATACGCAGACGCACTCACACACACACACACACACACAAATACACACGCGCGCGCGTGCGCACACACATAGTGGCTTATCAAGAAGGGAAACAGGATGATATGAGCTTCCAGGCGATTTTGCTACACATTTACAATGTTGAGCACTTCCAGGGCAACGCCGAGTAACCTAAGCAATTATTATTATTATTATTATTATTATTATTATTATTATTATCGAAGACTAGATCGTGTATGTGAAAAATGCAATAAAAGAAAAAATCTGTGAATAGAAAAATGCTTGAATAACAAGAATGTTAACTATGGAATTTTAGCATAAACCGAGCAGGTTAGGAATTTTAGTTGATAAATAATAACAAATGAATACGTGACAAAACATCAGATGATTTGCTCCTTTAGGTTACATGTATTGATGACGTAATTACAAAGGGAGTTTAGTCAGTTAGTTGTCAGAGAGTTTGAGAGAGACAAATCGAACGACAGATGAGCTGGCGACCGGTCGTAATAGCTCTGAACTCTAAGGAAGCTGTCGAGCAATGTCGATGGAATGTAGAACTTAGAAAAAGCGTGCAACTTTCCAATGGAGTAAAAATCTGAAATAAAGTTGCTGAAAATACACCCGAGACGTCTAGTCGTTTCCTTGGGATGAATCTTTAATGCCGCTTTTGAGCATCGCTCAAAACGACCCAAAGATGGACAGGGTATGTTTCCCGTATTGGTCAGATCTAAAACTCAGCAGAACTGTGTTCCCTCCGTTGTATTGTTTGTGTCTGTTATTTATTCTGTTAAACACATGTTAAACACATGTTAAACACATGTTAAACACATGGTAAACACGTGTTAAACACATGTTAAACACGTGTACAACACGTGTTTAACACGTGTTATACACATGTTTAACACGTGTTAAACACATGTTAAACACATGTTATACACATGTTATACACGTGTTATACACGCATCAACAAGATGATCCTGAAATAGAGAAACTAAAGACGATCATAAATACTAAAGACTCTCGCATATATGAACACTTATATATGCATCTACAGCGAACAGTAGATAAACGTAATGAACATTACTAGACAATCAATAGAGATGCTGTCATAAATGTATACATCCCTGACTGTGCAACACGTAAAAACATTTTATGTTTCGAAATTTTTAAAATGAGAATTTATAATTCGTATTATTTTTATTGTACGGACTATTGTACACATCGCAAAATCACGTTGACACACCGGTTCCTGCTAGTTTATTGAAGTACAGCATCGTTGAGCCTGGTCAGTACTAAAACGAGTAACCATTTAGGAATACCAGGCACTGTATGTTCTCTCCACTGATCTCGGTGTTATTTTTGCTCATCTTGGGTTCTCCTTGTTACTTGTCAAGCAGTGAAATGTGGTTAGAGATTGCGTAACACTTGCTTCACAATTATACGTGCAGCAAACCCTTACAAAGGGTATCCATTGTCTCTTAAGACCGAACGGACGCCATCATGATGATGACAGACTACTGTTCTCATCTTGGTTGTTATTTCACAACGTTTTCTCCAAGTACGTTTTTTTAGAACTCTGGTATCTTAAAATTTTCCACCATTTTTAATTCTGTGGAGAGAGGGTTTCTTGTTGACCACTCTGGAAAAGGGAAAACTGTTCGAAAATAAACCACAGCACAACACAAAGACAATTTAATGTGTTCTCCGGAAAAAAAATCAACATCCGTGAGTCGTGATCGGTTTTAAGTACCCCGAGGAGTGAAGGGCTTAGGGTTGACAGACGTTCAATGTGGACAAAATCCCTAACTCGAAAGGTCAAATACCAGAAAACGGAAGTCACTTGACTCTCCTTTCAGTAGGAAACTCGTTCTCATTTTATTCAACAAAATGAATTCGAAAAAGAAATCACTTTTTTTTTTTTTTTGTAATGAGATGTTTGCTTTCTTTTTTATCGTTTTTCATACAGATATATACGTATTTTTTTTAACGCTTGCATTTTTTCTTTTTTATTTCTTATTTAAACTTCACGAATTCCCCCCCTTTCACCCCAAACAAGGCATTTTAGTACTTGGACGCAAGGACTACTATTTGGGATCGTGTCTAAATGCGGGAAATTGAGCAGCGAGATATCTGTTCGCATTACATTTAAAACTTCAGCAGGTTAGTACAATCGGAGAAACAGGAAACAAAGAGGGAATTCCAAGGGCTAGCAGTCCGAGGTAAGAAACTATTAGAATAGAAAGTTCTCCGGCATTTAGAGACATCAACAGTGAAGGTGTAAGATTTCGCTGTTTGTCAGGTCAGTCGATGTCGAGGAGACACAAGTGCTATGAGTTCATCAGAGCACATTCCATTAAAGTACTTGTAAAACATGCACAGGGATGCAACATTGCAGCGATGTGACAGGAGTTGGAGCTTGGCCGATAGTGTGGGCCTATTAAAAGCTCTTTTAGAGCCTCTCTAACAAGGAGGGGCTAATGGTAGATGCATTAGTATTGATATAACAACATTCTAGCATACAAAACTACCTGAGAAACTCCGTCGGAATTCCCCGGTAACAATGCATCAGGGGCGAAACAATAAACTAATCCTTTTCCAAGCACGATAATGTAAAGGAAGACCTCCTGAGGTTAAACAGAATCATACAAAAGCAACAAAGCCACCGTCGGACTGATTGCCAACGACGTATCCCTGACTGGTACGAACACCTGCTTAAGCTGTGCCAGGTAATATTGGACATTATTACATCTAAAACTGCATAGGAGGATAGCTCATCCCCACAGATCAGAACCAGAAGATATCAATAACAGTCCACTCTCTCTCTCAGACGGATCGTCGAGGATGAAAACTCGATTGTTCCGAAAAATGTAAAATTTTTCGGAAGGAGTACTTTGCGGGAAGGGGTACTTTAGTGAAGAAATAAATAACAAAAGAAAATCAACGGAAAAGCTGGAGGAGGGAAGTATTTTTTGACAAAGAATTGGAAAGGAGTACCAAAAAAAAGAAGATAAATGAAAAGAAAGGAAAGGAAGAAAGAAAGAAAGAAAGGAAAGTATTATTAAAACGGGATGATAAAAGAATTATAGGGAAACATCGTCTTCATCTTTCATCCTTCGTCGTTCGACCCCTTCTCCCTCTCTTTTTACCCTCCTCCTCCTCCTTTTTCCCAGGGATACTTTTTCTTCAACAAAAATGGCAAAAAGCGATCAAATTTCCAGTAATTAAAAGCCGATCACAATTAACTATCGATTACTTTCGTTGAGAGAGCTAACCCCTCCCCCATCTTCTCTTATCCGTTCTCCTCCTGCTTCTTCCTGATTTCTTTACTCCCACCTCATCCCTGCCCTCTTTTTATCCTCTCCTTTCTCTTCTCATTCTTCCTCCTCCTCTCCCTCCTCCTGATCTTCTTCACCCAAAATACTTTGATCGATTCCCAAGAGTAATGGATACCTACAATTAATTTCATTTGCACATAAATGATTCCATACGTAAAAAAAGAACAAACAAAAGAATGGCGAAGAGAATCTTCCAAGTCCAAACGGTTCTTCTCTTTCGTAACCGCCGCACGAATCCATCTCAGTCTCATTCACCCCAGCCTCATAATTAAATCGCCATTTAAAGATTTTTTATCCGTGACGTGGCTAAATTTGACGCGAGAAAGGGTAGAGTGACCTAAACAAAATGTAAAATGTCATAATTGTTTAAGTGAATGAAATTTCCGGGTTTTAAGTTTAGAGACTTGCGCACACGCGCGAAACTGCATTGTGAGATTCATTTTTGTTAGAAAAGAGAATTACCAACATAATTAAAAGTGAGAAAAAAAAGTAAAACTTTCTTGGAGTTCGTATCCATTCTCCTTTCTGCTTCTCGTAAAGTGAACTTTTTTTTTTTCGTTCTAAACACTTTCTCACGCTTGAGGTTATTTTCTATCTCTACAAATCTAATATCAGACCATGTAAGGAGTATTGTTGTCACATTTGAGCTGGTGAATCTCTGTTCCATTTGAAGGTTCTTTGATAAGATGCAGAAATGTATCCGCAATTTAATTGATCCCAATCTTTCTTCTATTCTGCAACCTCTCACGGGTGTGATGTTGCTAGTGTCAGTCTTTTTCATAAATACTGTTATGGCATGTATTCTTCATAATTGTCTGATATATTCCCTGCTTCCTTTGTTCCAGCTCGTTTGACTTGTCGATCTAGTGGTCTTCATCAATTCGCTGCTTTGATATCTCATTGTAATACAGCTTCCTATACCAGTAGCTTCTGTTCAAAGAACTGTAGGCTAGTGAAAATATCTTCCTTCTCACTGTTTTTCCCCCCAACCTCTAACCTTGATCTTTTCAAGACTAAGGTCGATAGGCATCCTCTGTCTTTGCTACTTTGCTATAACCATCTTTTGTTCTTATTGGTTACATTAGGTGGCTTCACGTCTTGTCTGGAGTGATTTCTATAAAAAAGAAACAGATAATCTTTTCTGTCCGACTAGTTCCTTTTGTTTCATAACTGTAGCTATGACAACAGCATGTTCTTTTCATTATTTTGACTTTCGATTTATAACTATGTCCAACTGTGTCGGATATATCCTCGAGAGTCAAAATAATAAAAATAATATTCTGTTGTCATAGCCCTAGTCATAAGTATGACTATGACGAGAGAATATTCTTTTCATTATTTTGACTCTCCAGCATATATCAGTTAATATCTGATATGCTTTTATATAGAGTGATGTGGTTCTCGATTGATTAACTGTATCTGTGTCGGATATATACTCGAGAGTCAAAACAATGATAAAAGTATTCTCTTGTCATAGCCCTATTCATAACCAATGAAACATCGTTCTTATTAAGGGCGACCCTGCTCCAACCATACAGATCAAATGAATCGTTTTAGTTAGTAATATCGCCAGCATAAAGAATAGCATCATCAATAAAAAGGTAACATATTGTAAATTATGACTCCCCCTCCCCCGCCGAAAAGAACTCGTCCTTCAGTTTTTCTGTCGTCAGCTCTGAAGACAGTTTAATTACCTTTCCTTCTCACCGTTATTGTCGTTATAGTATTCGTTTGTAATTAAAACATACCCAAATGCTATCCTGGCCTCTTATTGTTTATAAGTGAATATTAAACATGAATTTGAACAAATATATTGAAGACATTGCCAAGGCTGCTGCAAAGAAGGTGGATTCTTTCTATCGCACTAGAAAAATTCTCACACCTGACAATATCCTGCATCTCTGCAAAGCTATCACGGAATATTGTTGCCATATATGGACCGGCGTATCTACCACTAATCTCTCTTCATTGATCACCCCCCCATAAAAACCTCACCAATCTAAAAGACACCGCACTGTCAAATAAGCTTCAACCCCTGTTCTATTGTCACAAGGTTGCATCCCTGCGTTTGCTTTACAAATACTTTAAGCGAATGTGCTCCAACGAACTCGTAGCACAAGCAGCAAAATCCCACGACTTCACTGTAAGGGTTAGCCGAAGCCGAAGGCAAAGAGCCTTCTACTCTGAAAGTTTCTCCCTCGCACAGCTAGAATTTTGAGCCCCCATCCGCAGCCTACTTCCTCGATTGTAGTAACATGCTGAAATTTAAGTGAAATGTAAACCGATATCTAGCTGCTCAACTCCCTCAGAATGTCTCCGTCGGCATAGCTCTGTGAGATGAAAAGGTAACGGCCTTCGGGCAAAGATCACAGTGTAGTATCTGTTCTGATGCTACACCTTTTCTGTCCTCGGTCGGTGGAGGAGAGGTCATTCAAGACTGAGACAATTTTGTTATTTTTATTCCTATCCAGAGTGCCCCTTTTTTGGGAGCTGGACTTTCTCCACATTAAAAACTGAGCTTGTGTTTAACTCTGCCCTCGTGGGGTGGGGGCAAGTATATAAGAACAATATAATTTACAACATTTTTCCTTTTATAATAAGAAAGAATTAACAGCGTCCAATTTGGTAATAAAATTCTTGTACTTGCAGGATTTTGTTTTAGTTAATAGGGTTATATTTAATAAGAAATATTTAATAGGGTCATATTTAATAAGAAATATTTGATAGGGTCATATTTAGTAAGAAATATTTAATAGGGTCATATCTAATAGGGTCATATTTAATAAGAAATATTTAATAGGGTCATATTTAATAGGGTCATATTTAATAAGAAATATTTAATAGGGTCATATTTAATAGGATCATATTTAATAAGAAATATTTAATAGGGTCATATTTAATAGGGTCATATTTAATAAGAAATATTTAATAGGGTCATATTTAATAGGGTCATATTTAATAAGAAATATTTAATAGGGTCATATTTAATAGGATCATATTTAATAAGAAATATTTAATAGGGTCATATTTAATAGGGTCATATTTAATAAGAAAATCCTTGTAATTGTAAGAAAATATCAACTCTTTTTCATTTAAAACATGAGGAGAGAAATATTCCTTCCCCCCCCACCCTGCTAGCCAATATACTCGGTACTCACCATGATAAACGACATAATGGATATCAATATGGGGTGACCTCCCTTTTTACCTATGAAACTGTTGATCAAATTTACAATAATTTCATACGTACCAGTTTCAATTGCGAGAGGCATCCTAAATTGGAAAGGCGTTGTGCAGAGAGATACATTGACGTTTCTGTGTGCCGCTAAAGTCAGAGAAACGAGCTAGCTATTAGAAGAAAAAAATCTATTATCGTAGAAAACTTTCCGGCATCTGGAAACCTGTCTGATGACGGGATGTGATTTTGTTGATTGACGGGTTAGGGTTAGGGAATATTTATGTAGAAGGGACACACATGCAGCAAGTTCGACGGCGTACATCTTATTATAGTACCTGTAACAAGCACAGGAACTGCAACCTTGCGGCGATGGGACAGAGGCTTGCGTTTGGTAAATAGTGTTGGAACAATTGGATTAGAAGGACGTTTATTTATTTTTTTTTTTGGAACTTGCCAAAGAGGAAGAGACTGGTAGTTAGCGCACTAACTGAGATGCGACAATATTCCATCCACCTGTGCATGATGGCTTTGTAGACATACAGGAGACGGAATGGAGTTAGAGATTTTCTGCCAGGTAAAGGGAGCTTATCTTCTTTATGTATTTGTTCCAATTCATGTGACCTGTGAATATATGCCTAAACATATAAACGTTTCACGACAAAAGTAAGCGGTTATACACTAGTTACATAGACGACTATATAACAGTATTCGTTTATATAGAAACCCCCAATACACACCACTATTATATTAGGTTGATAAGAAGGTTCTTACGGTTTTAAATTTTTTATTTCAAATGATGTATTTTCAAATGTTTTCGTTATATTACCTTTATTTTATATATCATTTTAAACGGCTTTTTTCGCTCCATCTAATCGTGTGAATTACAATCGTTTTAAAATAATGTATTTTCAGAACGTGAATACAAGATGGAAAAAAAGAAAATTCGCACAATTTTCTTATTTCAATTAAAGCGAGACCGAAAAGTTGCTGAAACAACTCGCGATATCAACGAAGCGTGAGTCAAGGAACCACAACTAAACACACAGCACAATGGTGGTTTAAGAAATTTCGTGGCGGCGACAAGAGTCTTGAAAATTATGAGCGTACTGTTAGGCCATCGAGTGTTGACAACGATTGTCAGCAATTAAGAGCATTAGTCGAAACCAATCCAGACACAACTGTTCGAAAACTTGCTTCTGAATTAGACGTAACGTATACGACGATTTCCAACCACTTGAGAGAAATTAGAAAGATAAAAAAAAAAGAACCTGATAAGTGATAAATGGGTGCTACGCGAATTTAACGACAACCAAAAGAAACGCCGTTATGAAGTGCCATATTTCCTTCTTTTACGCAACAAGAACGACCCGTTTCTCGACCGGGTTGTGACTTGCGATGAAAAGTGTGTTCTTTACGATAATCGACGACGTTTAGCTCAGTGGTTAGAAACCGACAAAGCTCAATGACATTTCTCAAAGCCATAGTTGCACCAAAAGAAGGTCATGTTCACTGTTTGGTGGTATGAGACCGGTCTCATCCATTACAATGCTTTGAATTCAGGCGAAAACATTACGACGGAGACGTACTGTTAATAAATGGATGAAATGCATCAGAAACTTCAACAACACCAAGCATTTGTCAACAGAAACGGTCTAATTCTCCTTCACGATAATTCTCGACCGCGCGTTGCTAAACCGACCCTGCGGAAGTTAAACGAATTGAGCTACGAAACTCTGCTTCATCTGCTATACTCTCCAGACCTCTCACTTACCGACTATCACCTTTTCATGCATCTCGATAACTTTCTGCGTGAGAAATGTTTTTAAAAAACCTAAGCGATATAAAAAAAAAAAAAACGCCTTCAGCAACTTCATCGCCACCAGAAGGCAAGATTTGTACGTTATTGGCATAAATACACTTGTTTTGCGCTGGTAAAAGTGTGTTCATTGCGATCATGCTTATTTCGATCAATAATTTTTTATTTGAGCCGAGATATATTCATCTGAATTTAAAAGTTAAAAACTGCAAGAATTTTTTTGTCAACCTGATTGTAGACAACTTTCCGGCGACTGGAAACCTCTCAGGTGACAGGATGTGATTTTGCTGATTGACGGGTTGATTGGGAATATTTATGTTGAAAGGGGCACACGTGCACAAGTTCGACGCCACACATCCCATTATAGTACTAGTGGTTGGCGCACTAAGGCAGATACAACAACAATACCCCCATCCATCTATACATGGTGGCTTTGTAGACATGTAAGATAATAGTCTTAAGATAATTTTCTGGCCAGGTAAAGGGAGCCCACCTTCTTTGCAGCAGACTTGACAAGACAAAAAGAGCTGCTAAGAGGCCAAAATTGTAAAAATTGTTACTTGAAGGGGTGGATCATCGGATTTTTTTTCTGTTTATCAACTATTTCACGAAGTTTGAAAACATTTTTTAAAGGAAGTGTCAGGCTGGTCTAATGGTTATCGCACTTGACTCACTGTTTTTAGGTTTTGGTTTCGATCTCAGCTCGAATTATTTTTTATTTACAAGAAGTGAAATTATTAATTAATTTATTTATTGCGGACTATTATCCTCATCGTTCTTAGTTGTTGTTTCATGATGTTTCGGATAACTATTCCTCTGGCCTTCGTCAGGTGGTAACAGCGACGGTAGGAACTGATTGCCGAGAATGCAGTTAGGAGATTTGAAGTTCCTATCCCGTCATGGTTACCACCTAATGAAGGCCATAGGAATAGTTGGCCGAAACGTAGTGAAACAACAACTAATAAAGATGAGGATAATAGTCCGCAATAAATAAATAATACTTATCTCAATAATGAATTCCAATTAAAAAGATATATAAGAAGTGAACTGTTTAAAAAAAAACAACTTAATACTCGCATGCACATGTCTCAGTTTCTTTTAGTTTTTTTTTTTTTTTTACTTTAGTTTTTTTTTTAAGGAATTTAACATTACCTTTAATACTGGGAAACGCCGAGTGCATCTTCTAGTAGACATATATTTGTTACGTTTACTTGTGCTTATTTGTATCATAATCGTTAGAGCAAACATCCAAACGAAAAGAACAGAAAAAAAAGGAAGCCATTTCTAATAACGTACACAAATATCACCACATTTTTCCGTTTTTGGTCGTCCGTACAAGAGGAAAGAAAAAAACATGTAATTTGTTTCATGACAATTTAACCCAGCATATCGATCTTATATTGATCTTATTACTGATAGAAAAGATCGCATTTATCAACGCATGTCAACTTTATTCCGGCCTTGCAAAGACCAAAGTTCTGTGGATGAAAATGCCGACAGACGCTGAGAAATGTCAGATCTTTTTTTTTTTTTTTTTAATAAAAGTTTGTTTTACGAGTTCGAAACTATAATATATAAACATATAATGATTTTTTTTCTCAGTTGGGTGAACATGCCTTACCGAATTCCAATGGTTCGCTTCTATCTGACATCCCATTTAATGTCATGTCCAAATCACTAATAATGTTTTTCGAAAGTAAACGTTCATCTTTTCTTTCTTTTCTTAAATTGCATTTTCACCCCAAACAAGGCACAGCGCCACATTGATGTAGGGAGCTAGTATTGGGGACATAAGTTGCAGGGATACTATGTAGGGAGTTAAGCAGCAAGATGTCTGTTTATATTACACTTGAACTTCTGCATATCAGTACAGTTGGAAAAAGCAGAATCCCGGAAGGGGGTTCAAAGTCTAGCAGTTCTGGGGGAAGAAACTATTGCAGTAGAAGGCTTTCTTACATCTAGGGATCTCTACTGTGTAGAGATGGGATTTTGTTATTTGTCGGTTTTGTCAGGAGTATTTACGTCGATGGGGGTACAAGGGCTTGTAGTTCGTCGAAGCATTCACCATTAAAATACTTGTAAAACAGGCAGAGAGATGCAACATTTCGTTGATGGGAGAGAGGCTGAAGCTTAGATGACAGTTCAGGGCCTATCAGGTTGGAGACTCCCTTTTGAACCCTATCCAGGAGTGAGAGATTAGTAGCAGATGCACCAGCCCAAATGTGAAAACAGTGCTCCATACATGGGCGAATGGTGGTCTTATAGAGATACAGGATACTTTTAAGCGTAAGTAGCTTTCTAGCACAGTAGGGAGAGCCCACCTTCTTCGCAGCGGCCTTGGCAATGCTTGCTTTTTGTGTTTTTTTTTTAGAGGCGGCGAACTTTAAATGGACGACTCTATTTTATTTAATTACAGATTTGGCAACTATCGGTTATTTTGAGTTCAGCTTGGTTTGGCAATCAATCATGTGGTTCTGTTGTCGCACAGCGCGTGATACGATCAATTTACCGAGAGAAACAGTTGATGAACGAATAATTTCACGAAATGAACTAGTCAACTGGCCACCTCGTTCGTTCGATTTAACTCCATTAGATTATTTTCTTTGGAGATATGTAAATTCACATATTTACGTTAATGAACCAGACATAATAAACCACTTGGATGATAACAGTCGACGCATTATTGCTGAAATACAGCCGAATTCAATGCGTAGAAATAGCGGGTGGATGTCCAGCACCCGGTAGGATGCCCCATCACCAGCTTGAACAAACGGATAAGAAAATTGAAAAAAAAAATCGGGAAAGTGCATACTGACACTTTTCTCTTACTATGATTAAAATAACAACTTGTATTCAATGAAACGCATACAACGAATCGTTTTCAAAACAAAATAACTAAGAATTAAACTATCATCTCATAACTAACGAAATGTTTACAACAAAACTCATTAATAATGACTTGCAAACATATGCTTCTCCATGCGTTCACATCTTTTGAGACCTTGCGAGAATATTATCATAAAAAATAACTAATACTACAATACTTCCCCAACAGAGGAAGTAATGCCTAGATATATTGTCTCATTACAACTGAACGGATACTACGCTACCCCCCCCCCCGAAAAGAGGAAGTAATTCCTGGGAGGATGATATCATGACAACAGAACAGATACTACTGTGCTTTTCTTCCTGAATTCAGAATTAAATGATAATTCAATAGAACATTACTAGAAGTGGTAGTATAGTTTAGGCTTTAAACAGACGAATACTAAATCTCCATTAGTAATAAGACTTCAATACTATATTAATAATAATTATATTATAATTTCAGCTTCAGGCAGACATACATTAAATCTTTATCAGAAATAAAAGTTAAATATCAGGGTCTCCCAAAAGAAAAAAAATTCATACCTTTCTTAATTTTTTATATTTTTCTTTTATTTTTTCAGATCATCTGGAGTACCCCTTCCAAGGTCATCATGAATCGTTACACTACCGAGGAGCAAATATTTATCGTAGAGTCGTATTTTCGGTTGAATGAGTCCATATCAGAAACTCAGAGAATTTGGACAAAACTTCAACATAAGAAATTCCCCTACTCCCAATGCGATAAAAGCAATGGTAGCTCGATTTCATGAGCAAGGGTCTGTATGTGACCTCCCTAAATCTGGTAGACCCCGTACAGCAAGAAGTGATGAGAATCGTCAGAGATTAGCAGAGAGTGTGGCCGAGTATCCATCCACATCAGTAAGAAGGAGATCAAGTCAAATTGGGGTCTCTCGATCATCTCTTTACAGAATGCTTCATGAAGAGGGCAAATTTCCATATAAAATTCAATTGATGCAAAAGCCTTAACCAAACTATCCGGAAAAAGTCTGGAATACGCCATACAATTTCAAGATTTGGCCAATGGGGATCCAAACTTTCTAAAAAACCTTATTATGTCCGATGAGGCCCATTTTCATCAAAAATGTACAGTATGGTGTGGAGTAACAGCGGATGAAGTAATCGGAATTGGTGGACATTTGAGTAACATTTTTCATAACTAAAATTAGACCTTGTGAAAAACATACCCTGGATTAAGTTGTGTGAATAAAATTAAAATAAGTAGACTATGATATCATACTATGTCTAAAAATAATCACGGAGAGGCTCATCTACCTGCATATGAAAATTGGTAAACATAACTTAAATATTGAGGAAGTTAATCAAATTTAAAATCCGTCAGCTTCTTTTGGGACACCCTGTATATATATATATATATATATATATATATATATATATATATATATATATATATATATATATATATATATATATATATATATATATATTTCAGGACATCGAAGGACACCTTGTGAACATAAAAGGCCAAGAACGACGTAGAGGGACAAAATCCGTCATGGGACACCCTGTATTATAGTTTCGGTTTCAGACAGATATATGTCAAATCTACATTAGTAATAAAGGTTATAATTATATAATAATATAAAAGTAATAGTATAGTTTCGGCTTCAGACAGATATCAAGTCTCCGTTAATAATAAAAGTTCAGTTTCATATTAATAGAAGTAATAATATAGTTTCGACTTCAGACAGACGGATGGCAAATTTCTATCAGTAATAAAAGATCAATGTCATATTCATAAAAGCCATGGTATAGTTCTGGCTTCAGATAGAGAGATATCAAATTTCTATTCGTATTAGACAAATAAAGTAAATATTCACTTACCTGTCGGCCATCAAGTGTAAAAATTTTTCGGACCGACCCACTGTCCAGGTGAATAGCGTCAGTTATGTCAGTCAAGACTTGTTGGAAGGAATAGGCCGTCTTTCGGTTGAGAAGGACTCGGACGGCTTTGCGTGGCTTACCGCCATTTCGAATAATCGTCACAAGCTTAGGTTTGACAAAATCGCGAGTTCTGTCTGTGACGTTCGACGAGGGACACTGGTTGCTGATGTACTCTTCACTCAGAGGGCCGCGCACGTTCGGGTTCCAGCAAAGGTTGATGATGCTCTTGTAGTCGGCGTTGCGAAACGTGTCGGTACTTGAACAGACGTAGTCTTCATTCTCCAACAAGCCTTCGAGTGTGGTCACCATCTGACCATCCAGCGTGAAGATATAGCGCACCCCTTTGGCCAGAATGTTTGTATCACTGAGGGGGCTGGCCGTCAATTCTTCGAGCAGGGAATCAAAGCTGCGATATTTCTCGCAGTTGATAGCCATTACGTAACCCTTGTAGAACCGGTCTCCGTTGCGATAGAAACGGACTTTGCGGGTTTTGGGGGCTTCGGAAAATTTCCTCATGCTGTGCCGGGTGAGGACCCCGTGAGCACTGTGGGTGGGACTGATCCGGCCGGTTGCTGAACGATAACCATTCCTGCTGCTTCGGGAGCGGTCATCGAAGTGGTCATTAACGTCTGCCAACTGAAAAAAAAGAAACATTAATTAATTAATAAATTCCAACCATACTAGAGAGCCGTGATACGGTTAAACAGGATGTTTGTGGATGAATTAATACATTTTCTCTCGCTCCTTTATGAATTGATTTCTCTAGCAAGGGAGATTACTGAAAAATGTATTAGCTTCAATGGTTCATTCAATTCATTTAATACAGTTGTGTTTAGGCTGATTTTTAATCATTTTTAAATCAGAGATAAAACAACGACCTTATTTTCTAAGCGACTATATCTAACTTTTGTTACCACAGAGCTCAATTGGAAGAGAGCGACTCAGTTTTCTGTATAAATTGGAATTTTTTAACTACTATTTTCATCTTGAGTGTTATTTTCACAATGTTTCGGTCGATGTAACTGATGGATTGAGCGCGGGAAACACTCAAGATACAATTGCAAATTATTTAGGACTTCTACCCAGTCATGGCTAATAGAAAGAGAACAAGCTACCTCCGTAGATTAAATAGAGGGTTTCGTTCGAAACTCCGTGTAGATTCCGGAGTTTGACAGAAAGCCTCCCAAATTCGAAAAGATTCCCAATTTCGACGAAAGATTCCTGAGTTCAACAATATACACCCGAGAAGAAAGTCAGAGATTGGACCGGCCGAAACGTTTTGATAATAAAACTCAAGGTGAGAACAGTAGTCTGAATTATCCAAATAATGCAAATTATGAATCCTTATCTAAAAGGATTAAGAAATTTCAAGTTTCGTCGAGTTTTTTTTAGAAATAATTGCTGACGAATGAGGAAAGTTAAAAAAAAAAAAAAAATAAAATAATAATAAAACGCACGAACGAGAGGACGTATCGAACAATGTTCTGGTCAGACGTCGTTAAACAATTTTTTTTTTCAAAAATTAGCTGACTCGGAGAGACTATTGCTTCTAAATTACAGATGGAAACGGACTTCTACGAAGCTGGCTTTACTAATAGACCGACTGACCGAAGCCGTACTCACCATAGGCGGGTTAAACCGGCTTCCTCTTCAGGATGTTCGCCCAACATAATCATCGCACTGATAAGATCAGGGAAATATTCATCAATAATAGTTATCCTGTTGACCTTATTGATGACTGTATTTTCAAAAAGGTTGCGGATTTTAAATCCCCTAAAAAGTCTGGACCCTTGAAATGCCCGGTTTATTTAAAATTACCATGGATTGGGGAAAAGAGTAATATACTTTCCAAACAGATTCGCAGAAGTATTTACGACTGCTTTAATTCTGTGTCCTTGCGTTTGGTACATACCACGAGACCTGCTTTTCCGTCTTTTCGCAAGGATAGTTTGCTTTACATCCAAAATAGTAATATTGTATATCAATTTAAATGCCAGTGCGATGCTGGTTATGTTGGGCGAACATCCTTGCACCTTTTGACTCGTATAAACCGGCATGTTCCATCGAAGATCAGACAAAGGAGGATGGGGTCTGATGGTCTCCCTTCTTCTGCAGTCTTGGACTCTGGTATTGGCCAGCATTGGGTTGACAACCCATGCTGTGCCGATAGATATAAAATAGATTGGTTCGAGGTGCTACATAGAGCAGACTCCAGAAACCATTTAAAGATTTTGGAGTGTGTCTCTATTGCGGTGCGTCAACCTTCTTTGTGCCGGCAAAAAGAAACATCAAACGCATTGTTTCTCTTTGGGAACTTTGAATCTTTTCTCCCGTTTTTTTTTCTCCCTCGTTGTGCCAATATTTTAATCGTTTTTAAACGTTAATAAATTTATTTTAGTGTCCCCGTAATTTTGGCACATTTAATAAGTTCCCCATTAGAACTCTTTATTTTTCGACACAATATTATTTTGTACGCTATCGATTTTCTCCTGATGAGATGATAGCCGAAAGAGCTCTCGAGAAACTTCCGCTTATTATTTTTAAAACTATATATAAATTCTGTACCTCTAGACATATATATATATATATATATATATATATATATATATATATATATATATATATATATATATATATAGTCTAAAGAAGCTTGGAGTAAAGGAATGTGAAAATAAAAATAAAGAATGAAGTTTAAGTTCCCGGAAAAATAAACTAAATTTAACCTATCGCAAACTTAGCACCTACATAATCCGACATCTTAAAAGTTTACAATTACAAAATAGAATTCAACTATATAGGGATAAAAAATAACACATGAATTAATTTTGTTAAATAAAAATAGACTTAACACGCGCATAAGCCGACTTCTCAAAAGTCTACAATTATAAAAGAGAATTCAACTATATAAGGATAAAAAATGAACCTTAACTAAAAAATTTTAAATAGAAAATGGGGATCCTCAACTGCCTACCATGTAGCTGTTTCGAAGATTGAAAGTGTTAAGTTGAGGGCGAGAAAGCGCTGGCTAGAACCGTGTGAAGTGGCGGGGAAAGAGACTTTGAAAAAGCACATGTTATATGGCAGAGCGTTGTAAAACACATATGTACGCGAAAAGACTTTTGGAAAAACCACGAATAAATGCATTTTCATTTGCAATTTAAAAAATAGAGTCGGATTTTTATTTCTTTTCTTTTTTTTTGTGACGAGTCTCAGACAACGTGTGAGTCCGAGTGGGTGAAATGTATCGACACGGTTCGCGTGTAACGACCACATTACCGGAGCCCAATTTAAAAAAAAAAATCTATAATATTTAATTCGACTGTATTTCGGCAATAATGCATCGAATGTTGTCTTCCAAGTGGTCTATTGTGCCTTGTTTATCAGCATAGACGTGGGGCATACCCCTAAAGAAAATAATCTAATGAGGTTAAATGTCACCAATGAGATGTCCAGTGAAATTATTTGCTCATGAAATGTTTCATTAAATTGGCCATATCATTTGCAATTTGCAAACGCTGTACGGTGTCAATCTCCCCATGATGAATTGCCAAACCAATCTGAATTGAAAATATCCAATAGTTGCCAAATGTGCAATTAAAGAAAATAGAGTTGTCAATTTTAAATTCGCCGCTTCTAAAAACAACACCCTGTATATGAATTACTACACTTAAATCAATTTGTAAATTAATTTTCTCATGAACTATTTTTTCCCTATTTCTGTACATTTAAATGAAATAGAAACTATTTCATGCATGGTTACACTAGAAAATTAGGTTATCTTTTCGATTATAGCTTCCGCTTCATTTCCGGTTGCTTCTTCGTTTATAATTGAGTTTTTTATGGTATATTTGTTTATTAAATTTTTAGGTGAAAGTACAGAATAGGTAAAAGAAGGCCCCCCTCCCCATGTTAAGAAATGCTTTTCTAAATAACTATTATGAAAAAAAAAAAAGCTTCTTCACATGAAGAGGAGCAACCGGAAGTGAAGTGGAAACAGTAATTGAAAAGATAACCAAAAATTATTTTAATGAAACCGAAAAGAAAAAGAAAAAAGAAATGATATTCTTATTGATACAAGAATTTTTGTGGCGAATGTAATTAATTTTAATTTTGAAAAATTATCAACTAAAATGATTTCGGGGGAAAAATAGACTTTAATAAGAAAATTGTATAGACCAATAAATTATGGAAATTAATACAAAAGAATACAAAAAAATGCATAAAAACTTCATTAAATCGCAACATTAGTGGATTTAAAGAGAACTCGAATCATGACAGGAAGTAGCGTTTAAATATCGTTTCATTTGATCCAGTAAAGACTCACTTCGTGCCTTTCTATCGTATTCGTTCCCCTTTTCTTCCTGGGGTTCTCACAGGTGTCTCTGCTCTCGGAGAGAAATAGACTCTAAAATTTCTTGGTCTTTCTTTCTCATCAAATCTTTCTTGGAGTTCATAGATTAAATCCATTGCTCTTTCTGCTTTTCGTAAAATCGCTTCTCTATATCGCTCTAGACACATTCTCACACCGGAAACAATCTCTATCTCACGTTAAATATGCAGATATTTTCTCGGGCGTAAAAATACATTTGTGTGTGTGGTGGGGGAGAGGAGTGATCTATAGTTTTTATCTTTACTGTTTGTTTAAAAATCAATAAATATTTATTATTTTATCATTACTACCAGCAGTGGAATAATTTTACTTTAAACAAAATCAAATAGAAAGACAATTAAAATAAATTTTTTTTCAGAAAATCGGCACAATATTTTTCTGATACTGATAACGATTCCGATACCTTCTAAAGTTAAAATTTTTCTGTTTCCCGATTCCGGTTCTAATCAATCGTTCCAACACTACTCCTAGGACTGACCTTCACTCCTGGCCTGAAATGGAAGACTTACACAAAATCTGTTGCTAAGATCAGACCATGGACGGAGTATTGTTGCCACATTTGGGCTGGTGAATCTCTGTCCTATTTGAACGTTCCAGATAAACTGCAGAAACGTTTTTGTAATTTGATTGGTCTCATCTTTTTTCTCTTTAAATCTTTAAATAGGGACGAAACGTTGATTAACATTATTTTATAAATTCCCGGTTTTCTTTTTCAAATAATCATAACGTATATTATATATTTAAATGGACTTTCCACGGAGGTTACCTCAAGGTTAAATGTTTCTCACATGCTTCTTTTTCCGTTAAGGGAATTTTTCTTTCTTTTTCTTTCTCTCCAAACAATGTTCTATTGTCCACAGTGTTTTTATTCATAAAGTCTGAAGAAATGCTGGTTTTTGAAAATTTTCAAACGATATAATGTTTGAAATTGTCGACCGGGCATGGAAACAATTGTAACGTTAAATGAAATACACTTTTTGTTGCTATCAACACCTTTTTTGAAGTCTTGATTTTGCTTACACAGTATATTAATGCTCAATTATGAAATATGATAATTTTGTAGCTTTTTAGGTCATCTCTTTTTGGCTTAAAACTTCTGGTATATGAAAACTTACTCGATTACACGAACTCAGTATATTACATACAAGTCTCTCCCCCCCCCCCTCTCTCTCTCTCTCTCTCTCTCTCTCTCTCTCTCTATATATATATATATATATATATATATATATATATATATATATATCGCGGTTGACGGTAGCCGAATGGTTCGGGTCCTTGCTAATCAGGCCAGACATGACTTCTCTTGCCGGGGTTCGAATCTCTCGGCTGGCGTTAATCGTGACACCCTGCATTGCACAGATGATTCCCGAAAGGATGAAACCCTAGTGTCTGTAAGTATTTAAGAATTATTATAGTAAATAATAATAATAACATGTATATATATATGTATATATATACAGATATATACATATATATACATATATATACACATATATACATATATATGCATATGTATACATATACATATATATACATATATACAGTTTCGAATTCAGCCACTCTGATGAGCCGTAGACGACGAAACACGTGTCAGTGGATAATTATATTTTAAAAACAATATATATATATATATATATATATAAATATATATATATATATATATAATGAAAGTGAAAGCAGTATTTTTATCAAAAGTTGGTATAACCAGATGGAGTTACAAAACTGACCCAAACAGTAGAGAAACGGGTTAGTTTTATACGTGTGAATTAATGACAGATAGATAGATAGATATACAACGTTACACATGTTTACACGCGTTTAACATGTAGACCCAACATGTTGTATCCGCCATTGCAAGTAATATAAGAAAGGAAGAAGAAAGAAATTCAACTTTCTGTTTCAGGTTTTAACAAAAGGACCGTTTATCCCTCTTCTCCGTCTCGCATGTAACGTCACCTACGTGTCTCTAACGTGATCCTCAGCCTGCGCACACGATCTTTATAAAGTCTTTTTTGCTTTGTCCTTGCCGTGACGTCATCTCGCCCTGGGCTCGCTCATTTGCATATATCTCTCATACTCGCGCTCCCGCTTTATAATAGATAGATAGATAGCTTGTATTACAGATAGATAGACAGACGTTTTATTACAGATAGATAAATTAATAGATAGATAGATAGTCTTACAACACTGTATGCGCAACTCCCAATTATTATAGTAAATAATATATATATATATATATATATATATATATATATATATGTAGTAAGTTATAAAATATACATGGCGATTAAGCTACACTGAATATTCAGCGTTTCATCCACTCTAGGATTCTTCAGGCTTATAAGAATCCTAGAGTGGATGAAACGCGGAATATTCAGCATAGCTTAATCGCCATATATATTTTATAACTTACTAACTAGCTCTACCTACGTATTGAGCATTGTTGAAGTAAGTACTTACAGTTTACGCATAAATTTATACTTTCGTATATTAATTTATGTGAGTAAATAAAGTAGTTATATATATATATATATATATATATATATATACATATATATATATATGTACATATACATATATATTCCATGAACAAAGCTTCTTTCTTAGAACTGCGCGCCTGTGGAACTCTGTTCCGTCTGCCTGCTTCCCACCGGACTACAACTTGGATGTCTTCAAGTCCAACGTTAACAAATTCCTAATGAACCGCCCACTTAAGTAAACACTTCATCAAATCTCCACACTAACGTAATGTGCTTGCAATAACCCTTATCCCTGAGTGGCTTCCGGGCCTTGATAAGTGGTGATCACTGTGTAAAAAAATAAAAAAATATACATACATACAATTTCGAATTCAGCTACTCTGATGAGTCGTAGACGACGAAACACGTTACCCAGGCACGTGTTTTTGGCGTCTCGCGGGCTACGGAGATAGAAAATTCCCTTTAGTAAGTCACCGAGTTCAAATATCTTGTTGAGAAACTTATGTAAAATATTCGCTTTATTTTGAAACCAAGATGGCTGCCACATATTTCTCTTTTACATCGCACTTAATGATTTCACGCACGAAAGATTGTCGTTTAATATTTAAAAGAAGCGCCAACCTGATAACACAAACTAATGATAGTATGTTGGAAATAATACAGAAATTAAAATAATTGAACTTGAGTTATTATTATGTAAAATCATTCGGTGAAACAAAATTCAAAGAATTCTGCAATAATTGCGATGAATGGAATAAAACATATTTGGTAGATCTGTTCCGTTAATGGAAGAAAAAAAAATGTCTGATAAGAATTTATGGAAATGAATGAAAGGTAAAAGAAATGAACGAATTGCTAAAAAAGAATAAACGATGACGAAATTCTTTAAAGAACATAAACTGTTTTAGTCATTTGACATGTTGAGAAAAGAAAGAAAATGGTTCCCGGTAGTGAGTGGAGGAGGAGGGGGGGCATATTTTACGGTGCTTAAATTAGAACAATCGTAAACGCTTCCATCAACACATCATAAAGAAGCCCCGCCCCTTTTCTTCTGTTCCACCAACACCACCACCTCTTACGGCAAGCAAGTACAAAAACACTACCAACAGTTCCCAAAGACACAATGACAACCATAATGATTATACGAATGGTTTTTAGGTATGTTTTTTGTGTCGCTTAGTCATGTCTAAATAAAAACATCGTTTCATGTTCACCGTTCTAATCATATGCCTAATAATACGAATTTCTTGTCTCCTTCCTTTTCTCCTTGTCTCTTCATCCTTCCTCTTACCACCCACCCACTCTCTCTCTCTCTTCGTCTTCATTCTTTCTTTCTCACCTCTCTCTCATCACTCTCTCTTTCTCTACTCTTTTCCCATCTTCAGCTTTTCTCTTTTCTACCTAACATCACTCCTTTTCTCTCTCACTCTCCTTCTCATTCTCCTCCATTTATTCTCTCTCATCTCCTCCCTCTTTCTTTTTTCTCTCTTCCTATCTTTCCCTTTCTTTTCCCCCTCTCTCTCTCTCTATCTCTCTCTCTCTCACTCTCGCTTTCCTGTAATTTACATATCTTCCCCCTTCTCCGTCTCTGTCTCTCTCGCTCTAAATCTCTCCTAGTTCTCCTTTTATTATCTCTTCTCTCCCTCTTTCTTTCCTTCTTTATCCCTCACTCTCCCCCACTCTCTCCTTCTCTCCCTTTATCTATCTTCCTCTCCTTCTTTTGCTCCTTATCTCTTCCCTCTCTCTTTCTTTTCTCTTTTTTTCCTCTCTTAACCCCTCTCTTTTTTATCTATTATACTTTCTCTGCCTCGCCCTCCGTGTCTGTCCTTCCTTTTCATCCTCCTTTCTCTATCTGTCTCATCTCCTTTTTCTCTCCCTCTCACTCTCTCTCTCTCTCTCTCTCTTCACCCTTCTTCTACTTCACTTTATCTATTTTCTCCTCCTCACTTTTTGTATCTTTTTAACCCAGTCTCTCTCTCTCTCTTTCTCTCTCTCTCTTTCTCTGTCTGTCTGTCTGTCTGTCTCTCTCTCTCTTTCTTTCTCTCTCTCTCTCTCTTTCTCTCTCTCTCTCTCTCTCTCTCTCTCTCTCTCTGTCTTTATCCCCATTCTCAGTCTACTGTTTAATATCAACCGGACGTTTTTTTTCCTCAATATTTGTTCCGGCAAATGGATGTCCAATTATTAAGTAATTGTT
This sequence comes from Euprymna scolopes, assembly GCF_053919585.1. Taxonomy (NCBI): domain Eukaryota; kingdom Metazoa; phylum Mollusca; class Cephalopoda; order Sepiida; family Sepiolidae; genus Euprymna; species Euprymna scolopes. The sequence continues at coordinate 96,006,482 of NC_136502.1, forward strand.
AACAATTTCAACAAGTGCATTCCTGTTACCTTAGAAACTGCGTGCCACGTTTCTTGTATTCATTACATAGTTAGAAACAAACAATACTTGGTTAAATTTTCTTTTGTAATCGCAAACAATCGTCTAATGCATTCAATTCCACAAACAATTCATCTCCCTTTTTTTTCTTTTCGTCTATTGTTTAACTCATTTGTTTTTGTTTTTTAATTCATCTTTTTTAAGTTTCTGCTTTTATTTACCTTTTAGTCTTCTTTTCTTTACGTACACCATTTATATGTCTACTTGTTCGCATAAAAACTAAAATTTGTAATTCTAATCCAACCGTAAAACTTATTTTCATTTTTTTCTACTTGTATTCTTATTTTACTGATTAAACATTATATAACTTGACCCTATTTTATCCCTTTATTTAAAAAAAACAAATCAATTAACTAAAAACTGATCTGTTTTTGCCCCTCGTCCTGTTTTTTTCTTTCCTATTCATAACGAATGGGGAACATATTTTAACTTTCATTTTATCTTATTGTAGAACAGCGATAGTTTGTTAAGTATTGACGTAATAATCCTAACTAGCAGGACTTGTGGAAATTCCACAGGGAACTCACTCATATGTAATATATTGATGTTGGCATTCTGTAGATGTTCAGCGTAAATGGAGACGCCCTGATATTATTGTTACTATTTTTGTTAAAACCGCAAAAGTATTTATTTAAGCTAGCACAAACACCCGGCAAAGTCCGATCGTGAAGTACGCTTAAATATGGTATTTTAATTCTTGCAGATTTCGTATATATTATTATAGACTTAATGTTCTATCGATTTATATACATATTAAAGTTGCGATTTCAAAAATAAAAACATATCCATATGACTTGGGTGCATTAGCTTGAATCGAAATCGAAATAAAAACTTATAATATATATATATATATATATATATATATATATATATATATATATATATAACTTGAGTTCTTTCAGGCATAATCGAAACCGAAACCAAAACTTATAAAGAATTTCTGATAAAATTTTTTATTAAAAAAAAATAGATTACTGGGATGTCATCAGTTATAATCGAAACCGAAACCAAAACTTATGAAGAATTCTTGGTAAAATTATTTATGATAAGAAATGGAAGTACATTAAACGGCCCGGATGTAAGCGTGATACAGAAAATAACACACACCCTATCGTATTAATATATGGACTAACCAGGCAGGGACGCAGAAATACCTCGTATAGAATTCATGCGCAAGATAACCTCTCTTGGTGTTGATGGATCCGTAGATATCCTCAGGTCATCCACACAGAAGAAGGAAAACTGATGTAAAACCTGTGCTACTGACCTTATACGCCATGGCATCAAACTACTGGGGGGGGAGGTCTTCTCAGTCCTGGTCCACAACGTTCCTAAAGACTTAAACGTCATCTTAGTATTCTCCTGCTGCAATTACTATTCTACTTCCATCCCATCAACACTTATCGTTCTTCCTCTCTTTCACCATATTAAAAAATTCAATGTTTGTATCACAAACATAATCAATGTACCAGAGCTGATTTCATTAACATCCGATAAAAAGAAAACGTTTCATCAAATTCCACCCTTTACGACCAAGGTCGCCTACCTACTGAATTTCTGCCCATAATTTGAAACACTCTGACCGACATCTATATATCTGCCCAGAATGCCGATAAACTTATCAAGAACCTTGATGCCAGCAAATCAATTGGTCCTCATAACATTTCAATCATAGTACTTAAAAGAAGCTTCAACTAGAACCAGCTCCTATTCTTAAAAAGCTGTTCAATCGTTTCTTAAATGAGAAATCTTCCATATAATATTAGAAAACTTCGCCAGTCTGCCGAGTATTCAAAAATACTAGAGATCGTTGTTCTGCATCTCAGTACAAACAAATGAGTTTCCCGTGCGGTGTAACGAGTAAGTTGCTTGAATTTGTGATAAACCACTTTGGCAAAACAAGTTACTCAGTGACAAATAATATAGATTTCTTTCTACAAGACCAACACCTGATGTGCTGACTGTAATATCACACAGGATTAGTTAACCTTTCAAAGGAGGATTCGTTCCTAGAGCAATATCTCTTGACATACCAAAGGCCTTTGATAGGGTTTAGCACAAAAGTTGCTTTTTTCACAAGTTAACTCAAGTCTTCTCAAACAACGAATTTTCTCTAGATTCATAAAAGAAGTCATTAATGAGCACAAGTCTGAACTCATATTATCAATGCCGGTGTCTTATACATCTAGTCTGGGCCAAACATTCTTCCTGATCAATGATTTCGTAAATCACATTCTAAATTCATCCGTTGACATTTAGGTAGATGACAAAATCCTCTATGGCAAGACTTCGAATAGATAAAGATCTTTTCCGGTTCTTTCTCTTCCAACCTGGAGCATATCGTTTAATTTGGGAAAAAGGTGGCTGTGATTAATGTATCTAAAACCAATCTTCTTTCTTTTCACGGCCAAAGCTTGAATCTCCATTTTATCTCAATATAAATTTATGCCTATCTTTGCGGATTAGCTTTGATAAGCTTCGAGGTAGTGATAGGACGGTTCCAATAAGTTTCCCGATTCCGACGCTCACTTTGCCCCCCCCCCTAACCACGTGGTAAATTTTATTCTTTCTTTCTTTTTCTTCTCACGCACGCTTCCTAATTTGCATATGCGCGTTTTTCGGGTACTGCTGCTGCTAATCTCTTTGCAAGCCAGCTATCCTTCGTTGCTGCTGATATTCTCCCACACGCTCATATGTACTATGATACAGTAGCAAAGTCTGTGGGGGTGAGGAGGTCGGTCCGCCCCGGGCGGCACATGCCAGGGCGCGGTATTTTGAGGGGGTAAAAATAAAAAAAATAGAAAAAAAATTAAAATAATAAAAAGCTACCAAAAAATCTGAAATTTTATACCAGAATGAGTTTTTTTAAATGGATTTTAGATTCTTGATTGTAATTCCATGAAAATAAATATTTTGAAGACTTCCTATAATTTTAAAGGTTAACGGATTTTCAACGGCCAGCAGCGGGTTCAAATCTTACGCCCACCCTGGGAGCCAAAAATAGTTGCCACGTCACTGATTGTCATCAAATTTTGGCCAGTTTCAACCATCGTTGCCAATCATCAAGGGGTTGTCCACCTGATACAAACATAGCAAATTTTATCCTCGAATGACCTTCTGGCCTTAATAAGCGGTGACTCATTAGTAAAGCATATTATTTAGAAAATAAGGACACTTGAGTTCAGTATAATCAAAAGATGATATTGATATTTAGGATTTTAGTATGAAACCCTGATGACCTTCTTGAGAGCACGTAAGCAAAAAACAAAAAAAAAACAATCTCTTATTAACGAAGTCCGTCACCAGTGAAAGGTCAAACTCCTTGACCTGCCATCTGAAGTTGTGACTCCGTGAGAATCGTACGGTTTCATTTCTGTGAAACTTGTCATACATGGCTCAAGGGCGTGACATCATCGAGGTGATTTCATACAGGAACGTTTATCGATTGTATTAGGAGGGTTTATGATATTTCTTTTTGTTGTTAGCTTATAAAGAAACGCGGTTCCTTTTGTTGTCTGTGCGCAAAAACGCGCGCGAAGATAATATTGACATCAGGGTGTTTTTATTCTTTTTCATTTTTTTGTTTTTGTTTTTTGTTTTTAGTCGCGTGCAAGCGACTCTATAAGTCACTCGGTCGGTCGGTCGGTCGGTCGGTCGGTCGGTCGGTCTGTCTGTATGTAACACTTTTGTGCTTGGCCTTTTTGGTTAAGATCAAAGGTCTGTTGTTAATAGATGCTGTTCTTAGCTTTCTTGGCCTTTTGGCCAAGATCACAGTGTAGTATCTGTCCCGGCAGGTACTGCAAGCAAAGACCATATGTGGGGGCAATCCCACATATAAGACCTGTGTCAATGTAGGGGAGACCCATCATACTAATTGTCAATATCTAGCTCCCCTAATCCCCGGGGAGTTAGTGCCCATTTCTCCTTAACTCCTCTCGTTAAAAATCGGCCTTGTGCCTAATTTGCTCGATGGGGAAGCAAATAAATACAGGGTTTTTTCGCCTTTTTGCCAAGATCAAAGTGTAGTATAATTCCGGCAGATACTGCAAGCAAAGACCATATGTGGGGGCAACTCCACATATAAGACCTTGGTCAATGTAGGGGCAACCCTTCATACCAATTGTCACTATCCAGCTCCCCTACTCCCTGGGGTCCTGGATATGACCTAAAACTATATCCGATGGTGAGGCCCTACCTAGCGGTTCTTGGGGAGTGTGGAGACACTCTTTTATTGCCATTGCTCGCAGGTCCACTCTGACCTGGAGTGGTAGTACCTGTTAGGGTCCCAACTATGGGTTAAATAGAATCCGACTTCAAAAACAAATATACTCCATTAAAAATCGTTCCTCAAAATAACTAGATTCGGCATTAAATAACCTGGAAAAGGTTGATATGCCGTAAAACTAAAACAACCAACCAACCTACTCCCTGGGGAGTTGGCCCCCATTTCCCCTTCACTCCTCACATTAAAAATCGGCCTTGTGCCTAATTTGCCCGGTAGGAGAGCAAATAAATACCCTTTTCTTGGCCTTTTGGACAAGATCAAAGTGTAGTATCTGTAACGGTAGATACTGCAAGCAAAGACCATATATGGGGGCAATCCCACATATAAGACCTTGGTCAATGTAGGGGCAATCCTTCATACCAATTGTCACTATCCAGCTCCTCTACTCCTCGGGGAGTTGGTCCCCATTTCCCCTTCACTCCTTACATTAAAAATCGGCCTTGTGCCTAATTTGGTCGGTGGGGGAGCAAATAAATACCCTTTTCTTGGTCTTTTGGCCAAGATCAAAGTGTAGTATCTGTTCTTACTACATGCTGTACTTATGTTTGTAACTTTGTGATATAAAGTGGGGGATTACTTTTCTGTATTAATTTAATGTAAAATGATCACCCACTTTACAACCAGTCAGTCTCAAAACTATTCAAGTCATTCTCCAGATCATTTAAGTTGGTTTGAAGGATTCCAATTATTTTTTAAGCATTCAAGTCATTCTTAAGGTTATTCAATTCATCCTTAAGTTCATTAAAGTCATTCTAAGTTATTTACTTTTTATTTATTTAAGTCATTTTAGTCCATTTTTCGGTCATTTTAGTTTATCTTAAAGAATTTCATGGCAATCCTACATTCACGCATTCATTCATTACACGAGAGCATGCAACTAATGGCTATCGACCTTGTTGAGATGCAGCGAAGTTTTAATTGACTACCCTACCTTCGTTAATTGCAGATTTGAAAACTATCCGTGTTTTGGTGTTCAGCTTGGTTTGGCAATTCATCACGTAGAGACTAACACCTGAGCAGTGTTTGCAAATTTTTCAAATTTATTTTTAAAAAAATTATTTTGAAACATTTCATGAATGAATAATTTCATGAAATGGACCTGTCAACTGGTCATCTTGTTAGTGCGATTTGACCCTATTCAGATTATTTTGGGATATGTAAAGTCCATGTCTCGCTGATTAACCAAATACAATAGACCACTTTGAAGACAATATTACTGCCTTATTCAATAGTAGAATTCGTAGACCTTAAATTACGTTGGATACATGCGATTCGAGGCCATATGCCTCAAATTGTATTTAAATTATAAATGCAAAATAAATTAAAAAAAAACAAAACTTTGTAATAAACCACATATTTGTATAGCAAAAATATTTTTATGGGATTTATTGTAATTTGAAAATTCTGAAAGTGCACCATATTTTCACGTACAGATAAGTCTACAATAATTGCTTTATGAATTACAGTAATAAAAATCGATCACTATTTTAATACTCCCTTTCTCTCATCCCACCTCTTTCCTTCTCTTTCTTCTTCTTTGTTTTCGTTTCTCTCCACCATGTCCCGTCTTTGCAAAAATCATATTCGTTCCTTTTATTATCTTTACATCAAGTGGCTTCATGCACTGTATCAAGTGACTTTCATAAAAGAATTTAAAATATATCTATCTATAAAAGTGAAGGTGTGTGTGTGTACATTTCCCTACGCAATAACTCTGTCAATTTTAAGTCTACAGACTCGAAATTTGATATACAGGGTATTGAGATTTTGGAAAATCTTTGTAATCCGTTTTCGGCCAGAAATTTGACTGTTAAGGGGTCAAAGTTCAACGATTTGACCTTTGAGAACTCTACCAAAACTCCTCCGTCAATTTTGGGTCTAAGCACTTGAAATTTTAGATATAGGTTCCTTGGACTTGGATCTAACTTAATAACTTGATTTGAGCCCAAAACAATAAGGGGGTCATAATAGGGGTCAAAGTTAAAAAGTCATAATAGGTGTCATATTAGAGGTCAAATATGGGTCAAAGTTAAAAAAATTAACTTTTTTTTTTGCTTAACATACACCCCCCCCCAAACATCCGGGCAACGCCGGGCTGAAATGCTAGCAAATAAATAAAATATTACAGTTCTGAATTTTTCAGATGAACTATGATTGTTTGTATTATTTGGATTAATCAAACAGTTTTGTTATTTGCACAATGTTTCGGTCGCTGCAATCTCCGACCTTCTTCGGGTGTATGTTGCTATGTTTGGCAAAGGGGGGAAAGGGGTTAGCTCTACACTTCCGAGGTTTCGTATTTTTAGTTCTAGTTGAAAATAAATTAAATATATATATGTATATATATATATATATATATATATATATGTATATATATATATATATATATATATATATATATATATATATATATATATATATATATATATATATAAAGTCGATACAATTATCCACTAAAACACTAGTGGGTATTATTTCTAAATTATTTATGACTACAATTTTAATTAGATCCATTAACCAATTGTACGTTCTTAGAAACTTAAATTCATAAAAACAAGACGGTTACCGGTGAGAGATACAGTAGAACTCCGAATACTGCATTAAAAATTAGTAACAAAATACAGTACAGTATATAATACAAATGTATATAACCAAATAACATTATAAATGACACCGTACGGCGGAGCAAATGCTGTAACCAGGGGCCGAAAAAAACATCGTATTCCACATCGTAACCTGAAAAAAAAAACACGTATCCTAGGGTCACTGTATCCCGGGGTTCTACTGTAGTGTTAAATCACGTTTGTCGCGTTATTTTTTTTTTTTTTTTTTTTTCTTATAAATTTCCTATGGATATTTTTAATATATTATTATCTAGCGACTGATAAAGAAAAATATACTTACATATATTTTCAAAAATATACTAAACCAATCTTAACCTGATAGGTCAGCATTCCTATTTCTAATATAATTCACAACCTATCATCATTAGACAAATCACTCACTGCTGATGCAATACTCTACCTGTATAAAAGCCACGTACGTCCTAGGATGGAGTACCGTTGTCACATCTGGGCAGAAACTGCTCGTAGTACCCTATCCTGCCTTGACAAATTAAAAATCGACTTCGTAACGTAGAAGGTGATGCCCTTTCTTTTTTGACAACCGCTTTCCAACACAAAATACGCCGCTCTACCGTTATTTTAACAGTAAGTGCTCGTCTGAGCTCTAATCTATGGTCCCCTCCCCTTGCTAAACTTTCACAATGTACACTCAGCTAGCTAAAACCTCTATCAATAATTTCCCCACTCTCTATCAGTGACAAAAACTAAGCATGGACTCCATGAAAAAAAGCCTCTTTCCTAGAACTGTCCGCCTGTGGAACTGTGTTCCGTTGATCTGCTTCCCAACTGACTATAAGTCCAACATAAACAAGTTCTTGTTGAACCGTTCTCTTAAACAATCAAATTATACCAAATTTCCACGACTAACGGTTACTACGCTATTGTCCCTCTGACTACCGGACACACATTAAACCTTATCCTCGAGTGGCCTCTAGGTTTTTATAAGTGGTGACCCCTTTGTATAAAAAAAGAAAAGTTCCTATATTGTTATCGTAAACTCTTGCCAAATTCGAAAATAGAAGCCTAATATTTTTAACGTAATATTTTTAACGTAATATTTTAAACATAATATTTTTCAATTTATGCAAATAATATAATTGACGCACCAGTTCTTTCATTCAATTCTATTTTGTTGTAAATATTAATAAACAAAATATTAATAAACAAAATATTAATAAACAAAATATTGATAAACAAAAAATGAATAAACAAAATATTAATAAACAAAATATTAATAAACAAAATATTAATAAAATAAAATATTAATAAATAAAATATTAATAAACAAAATATTGATAAACAAAATATTAATAAAATAAAATATTAATAAACAAAATATTAATAAACAAAATATTAATAAAATAAAATATTAATAAATAAAATATTAATAAACAAAATATTGATAAACAAAATATTAATCAACAAAATATTAATAAACAAAATATTAATAAACAAAATATTAATAAATAAAAAATGAATAAACAAAATATTAATAAACAAAATATTAATAAACAAAATATTAATAAACAAAATATTGATAAACAAAAAATTAATAAACAAAAAATTAATAAACAAAATATTGATAAACAAAATATTAATAAACAAAATATTAATAAACAAAAAATTAATAAACAAAATATTAATAAACAAAATATTAATAAACAAAAAATTAATAAACAAAATATTAATAAACAAAATATTGATAAACAAAAAATTAATAAACAAAATATTAATAAACAAAATATTAATAAATAAAAAATGAATAAACAAAATATTGATAAACAAAAAATTAATAAACAAAAAAATGAATAAACAAAATATTGATAAACAAAATATTGATAAACAAAATATTGATAAACAAAAAATTAATAAACAAAATATTAATAAACAAAATATTGATAAACAAAAAATTAATAAACAAAATATTAATAAACAAAATATTAATAAATAAAAAATGAATAAACAAAATATTGATAAACAAAATATTGATAAACAAAATATTGATAAACAAAAAATTAATAAACAAAATATTAATAAACAAAATATTGATAAACAAAAAATTAATAAACAAAATATTAATAAACAAAATATTAATAAATAAAAAATGAATAAACAAAATATTGATAAACAAAATATTAATAAACAAAAAATTAATAAATAAAAAATTAATAAACAAAATATTAATAAACAAAATATTAATAAACAAAATATTGATAAACAAAATATTAATAAACAAAAATTAATAAACAAAATATTAATAAACAAAATATTAATAAATAAAAAATGAATAAACAAAATATTGATAAACAAAATATTGATAAACAAAATATTAATAAACAAAATGATGCAATTACAGTTTTATTTTACTTCTTTCGTTTCAGATTTGTCCACGAAATAGAAATTTATTTATTATCGCAGTTAGAAAGAGCATTTTTATTTTTTTTATTACTATTCGTGATTGAAAAGCGTTAAGGGGAAAGGAGAAACAACAGCTGATCGGTTTCGCCCTCACTCGTCAAGAGCTGTATCAAGGGATTTTTTTTTAAATTATTATTAAAGGGGTGAAAAAAAAACCATGAGTGAGGGCAAAACCAGTCAGTTGACTTTTTTCTCCTCGCTCCTTATCGCTTTTAATCATGAATAGAAAAATAAAAAAATAAATAAAAAGTATTTCCTTTCTAATTGCGATATTATAATTTTGTACCAAAAAATATAAAATTAATTTATATATTTTTCTTCCTAATCAGTCATTGCACATCAAGACGAGAAACATTCAAGATGAATAGATTAACCGCTAAAAACAGTTAGCCTTTCCCCTTTTCTTATATAAACATCGTTCATGGAATATTAGGGCTTGTTTTGGGGGTGGTAGGTGGGGATTTTCAATCTTCCCATAGTATTGATCATCACTCAATGATCAATCTATCCATCTCTACAATCGTTAGCACTTATCATTGTGATAAGTGCTCGCTTATAAAAAAATGAATTGTTTGTGAAATCAGTTGATACGGTTCCCATGCAGTTTGAGAAGTTGGTATCGAATACTGGCACCCATATAGAATTCTATATAAACCCCTATGCTATACACATTTGTGGCGTGTTGCATTATTAGTTGAAGAAGATTATGAATTTGCAAACATTCAAAGGAGGAATATAAGACACGTGTGGCCGGACAGAGAGAAGGATTTTATTTACTGAACACAAATCTTATTAAGAGTATTCATCTTGATTTAATTAGTAAAATACGTATTATTTGGATTCAGTGTCATTTTAAAAACGTTTCGGTCGATATAACCTACGACTATCTTCAGGAATCTCGGGGATCTCTTCGGGAAACTCGGGAATCTTTCTGTCGGACTCGAGAATCTGTACGGATTTCGAACGGAACCCTTTATTGAATCCAGGGGGATAGTTCGATCTTATTCCGTCATGACTGGGTAAAAGACTTAAGTAATTCACAATTGCATTTTGTGTGTCGCCCGCACTGAGTATTGAACATCGATAAGAGTGTAGCTTACAACTAAATTGTGCCAAGTACTTTATTCACTACGCCATAGCTCCTTGCGGACAATTCTGGTATGAATTTTAAGAGCCTTAAAATTCATCTCCGAGTTCGACAAGATATTCCTGAAAAGGCAGGAGGTTACAACGACTGAAACGTTGTTAAAATAACACACAAAATGAGAACAGTAGTCTGAAGAATCCAAATAATAATCATAATAAATCCTCATCTAAAAAGTTCAGAAATATAAAAATGATTTACTTGTGAATTCAGTTGATGTTATCCTCAGTCGGATTAACAAATTGTGAATTCAGAGGTGAATGCTAGCAGCCATATTGAATTTTAAATAAAACAGTTTGTTATACATTTTTTATCACATTAATTTCTTGTAGGAATTAATTCAATAATAAATTACGTGCATATGATAAAAAGGAAGTAAAAATTTTTGCACATTATTTTTATATCGTATGTTTTATTTCATTTACGATTTTTTTTTATTGAGCTAATTATTAATTGTAACAGTTTTATAAAAACTAAATTTATTCTTTAACGTCGATTATTTCTTTTCTTTTCTTTTTAATGTGCAATCCCCAGCGGCAGCAAATATAGCGTTGGTGTTTTTCCTGGACAATAGCCAGAATAATTCTCTGGAGTGGCTGTTTCCTTATCTCTCACAATGGCAGCAATCCGACCAAGGTCACGCTGAGATTCCATTGTTCTGTGACCGACAACTTCCGGTTGGGAAATAAACCTAGTGAGCCTATATTGAGAGAATATTTTCATCTTGGGTTTTAATAACATTTATAAACATTCGAACATTCACTCTAACTCATCATGGTATCGATCTTTATTATGTTAAAGACCTTGCAGAGGCAATGGCTGTTTTCTTTTACGGCATATCAACAGTTTCTGGGTTATTTATCGATGAATCTGGTTATTTTCGTAGCAGTTTATACATTTCCAGTTTTAAATATTTTCAAATATTTCATAGATATGGTTTTCTGTATGACTGATGTGAAGGTTAATTTGTGACGTGGCTGTTGCTTTTCAATTGTATCGTTACACTTCAAATCTCTCGAACCCACACGTTGTCTGGCACCGTCGCAAAGGAATGGATCAGAGCAGATAGCAAATTCCATTGTTATGATGACTGAACTTATGTATTCGTGACCTGAAAGTTTCATCTCTCTGTTTCAGATATTGACGGTGTGAGACTAAAGAAGCAATCTCTGTCATGGAAGTGCGTCAGAAGTAGAGATGTGTCAGTGAACCCCTGGCAAAAGTGCATTGAGAATGGCGGTGACTATGTAGAAAAATAAATTCTAGAACACAAAATATCGCCCGTTTTAATGGTACTATTCCCATCTTCGTAGCTTTTCAACTTTTTTTTAGTTAAAAAAAAAATAGGATACTTTTGGAACGATCATAGTGTGAGAAAGCACGCTCAGGACGCCCATGCACAGCTATCGTTCATCGCTGGCAAAAGAGCATTGAGAATATTGGTGACTATGTAGAAAAATAAATTCTGCAGCACAAAAGGTCGCTCTTTTTAATGGTACCATGCCGGTCTTTGTAGATCTGTAATGTTTTAGTTGAAAAAGTTTAGAAGGCCTTATTTGGGGGACAACTCTCGTATATTAAACCGGAACCTGGCAGTGACTCTTAAATTGGCGGCGTCGTCGTCGTCATCATCATCATCATCATTATCATCATCATCATCATCGTCATCGTCATCATCATCACAGCTTTACGCTCCTGGAGGGGCATAGGCCATCTACAACAGCCCACCAGCGTCCACGGTTCTGGGCGATCCTCTCCAGCTCCCTCCCAGGAACAGCGTAGTGGAATGAGGCCGTACATATATGGTAACATTTAATGCTAGTAAAACTAAGCTGCTCTCCTTTAACAATTACAAGACGCATCTGTAATCGCCGATATCCATGACAAATAACGCCATACCCGAGAATTCACAGGCGATATAAACCGGAACAAATATATTGAGGACATTGCAAAGAAGGTGGGTTCCCTCTATCGTCCTAGAAGACTACTCACACCTGAGTATCCGATATCTCTACAAAGCCACTATTCGCCCATGCATGGACTGGTGCATCTTACCACTTTCTAGGAAGTGTCGGTACAAGTCCATGTTATTGGGACCTGCACTCTTCTGCATGCTCTGCGCACCTTCTTTTATATCTCCATGTGACCGGAAGTCATGTGATATGAACTACGCCACAACAGAAAGTTTCTAAGTTCTAGGAAATATTAAATTTACAGACGTTGCCCAATCACATAGAAAATGATGACAGTTTTTACAGGTGTTGGCGTTCTCCCTAATACAGCGCTTGCTATTCTTAAATAGTTACCTTAATTGTAGATATTAGTTGACAAGTTTTAAAAATGAATAGTTAAAAAAGAATAATTAATTTTAAAAAATAGAAAGAGCTGGGGTTCATGGAGTCGGGGAGGGGAGAGCAACTTTACCAGATAGGATGTTGATTGGTATTTCCAGAATGAACCAGAGAGTAAGAGCAACCCCCAGAAAATTAAAACTTAAGGTCCCACTACTCATTTTAAAGTTATGTTCACTTAAGCGTAACAAACCGAGAAAAACTCAATTTTAAGTAGAAAAGAAGGAAAATTAAAAAAATGAAAATCTAAAATTGATTATTTTTTTTTATTTTTATTTTAATTTCTTTCTTTTCAATTTCTTTCTTTTTTCAATTTCTTTTTTTTTTTCAATTTCTTAACGAATTAGGATTAAAGAATTCCAATCAGCGTTAAAGGTGACCTTTATTTTTTAAGTGAAAGGAAGGGGAGATAATTAGGTGTTGAGGCTCATGATGTATTAATATTTGCCCGACAAATTAAACAGTTCGATTACACCCCCCTTATCTATCTATCTATCTATCTATCTATCTATCTATCTATCTATCTATCTATCTGTTTCCTTCCTTTCTTTATTTCTTATTATTCATGCTCATCCGAGCACCGAACCTGCTTCCCGGTCTCGAGTGTGCACGAGAAAATCCTTGCATAAAAACCTGCAAATCTTCTAGGGATCTTTTATCTATAATATCAAATCCAGGAAACAAAATGAAAGAGAAGAATTATTCGAAATTAATTTTAATCAAAATCACAATCTTCGCATGAATTAACGCATTTTTTCCCCAATCTGCGCGTTTATCGATGCAAAAGCAAAAGCATTGGAAATTTTTGCGTGACAGACTAAGGAAATGCCATTTAAAATTTAAGCGTGACAGACCAAAAAAAATTTTATGTCAAATTTAAGTGCGACAGACTAAAGGAAATAATATTTAATATTACGTATTCGCTACGACCGATTGTTTAAAAAAAGTGCGTTTTTGCCAGTCTATATGATTGTTAACTTCTTTTTTCGCTGATACAACATATATACACACTAATAGCGAGTAAAACAACAACAGAGTTGATCTATAAAAAAATATATTGCTTTTATTTCACACGAATAAATCAGCTTTTGATTATAAGTTATTACCGGTGTTTTCACATTCATGAAAGCGCATGAGGTGGGTGCATGGTTGGGTCGGATGTTGGGCGGCGAAGAAATGTGACAACCCCGCTTCTCTCTGACCGACTGCCCGCTTTCTCTTTGTAACGATTTATTCATATAATCATTCTTTTTCTATTGGAATGTTTAATATGTCCGATTGTCTATTATTTCAATCCTTTGACCGATATCATCTCACATACTTCTGGGTCAAATTATGCATTCCATTAGACAATGGTGGAAAGTCCCGTATTGTTTACATTGGACTTGAAGACGACAATATTATAGTCAGCTGGTAAGCAGTTCAGGAAAGAAGCTCTGTTCATGGATTTCACGTTTAAGTATAGGCACTGATAGAGAGTGGGGAGATTTAGTGATTTTGGTTAGACGAGTGTTTTTTTTTGTGAAATATTGGCGAGAGGGGGAAATCATAGATTGAAGCTCAGTCGAACATATGCTATATCAAACTAAAGTCTGACAAAAATATTATTTCAAAATTATGCATCACAAAGCAAAGAGCATGGCTTTAAAAACTTAATCAAGGTATATACCAAACGAAAATGCAATAGAGCGTGACAAAAGGCATTTGGTTTCAAATAACAAAAGAAACCTTAATAAATTTATATTCACGGTTGAAATTGTTAATCTATATAAATGAAACAATTCCATGTGTGCGTGTCTGTGTGAAAATATTTAACTGATAAACTATTGGTCACATAACACTGAAATTAACAATAAATAGTAATCATAGACTAAGGGTGTTTTATAACAAGTAAAATCTTTGTTTGGATGAATGAATAACGTGTACAGAAGTATGTTAGCAAGTTGAAATGAAAAACGTTCATTTCAACCTGCCGACATATTTCTATTCCATTTGCGCATGCGTAAATTCTAGTCATACCTTGAAGTAGTTTAATTTAAAATATTTTCTATCTATCTGTCGATAGCTCGAACAGTAGGGAACGCGGCTGAAGTCCTAAAATTTTTTGAGTTCGATTCTAGCTGATGGAACCCAAGTAATTAAAAAAACCCCTTTGAAATCAGTACAATATATAATATTCAATAGAGAATTGGCTTTGTAATAATAAATACGAAATCTGCATGAATTAAAATATATTTACGCGTATTTTACTACCAGGTGAGGCGGGACTCCCCCCCCCCCGTCTACGCACATTAATTAAATAAATAAAATACGCCGAAGTTTATCAACCTTTGACCCCGCATAGTTTTCGAATGGTAAAGGTCTATCGAAAAGAACGATAAATGTAACAGAAAAACTGACATACAGGAACGATCAATCTGAAATGCAAGGACGTATGTTACGTGTGTTATTGGCTAATATGTCAATGGCATTCACTGTAGACAGGTTGAAACGGCTTGCCTCGAAGGAAGAATTGTCAAGGGAATATTAAATTCACAAGCAGTCCCCAGTTGCATGTTTATCCCAATTAGGGAAGATGGCGACGTTAGGTTTTTGTAGTGAGGTCTCGACATCATCCTACATACAGCGCCTGGCATTCTCAAATGGTCACCCATTTTTTTACTGAACAGGCTCAACACTGCTTAACTTCGGTGATCTGAAGAGAACCGGTGTATCAACGTAATTATGTCGTTATGCGTTATCGGGTAAATGACTTCATTTCTTTCGTTTCTTATACTTATAAAAACTTTTTGGTCAAAACGGATTAAATCTTTGAAATTGAAACAAAAATACAAATAGCAAAATGGCGGAAAAAACAATGATTTTCTTACTTTTAAGGTTTTTTTTTTCTTCGGATGTTTCGAAATTGTGATATTTACAAATCTGTGCTTATTTGGAAGAAGTGTCAAGTGGTAGAAATTTCATTTAAGACATTGTGAAAGAAATTTTTTTTTTCCAAATCAATACAGAAAAAAATGATAATAGTAAATTACAAATATGTAATAATAAAATTAACATTTAATTAATGATAAAATTCTGTGATAAATTCTAGTACAAATATCAATATTAAAACGTATATGTTACGAGGACCCCTCTCTCTCTCTCTCTCTCTCTCTCTCTCTCTATATATATATATATATATATATATATATATATATATATATATATATATATATATATATATATATATATATATATATTGTGATATAATATATTTATGAAGTTCAATATAATTTTCCAACAAAATAAATGTCTGTTTATTTTGTAATAATGCGTTGTTTTGGCTTCACACCTATATAATACGTATGTTATTTTATTCGAACTCAACCAGCGAAAAACAAATAAAACAAAATATCTTAACGTAAATCCCGCGTGACCAACGCACCGTTCCGAGATTAAAAAAAAACTACCGTAAAATCAACAAACGGACTTCTACTTGCTGATTCTCTACTCCAACAACAACATGGCAAAAAAGAAAGAAAGAAAGACATACTGAAGATGAAGTTTTGCTTCGAAATATATTTATAAATTTCAATATAAATTTCAAACAAAATAAATATCTGTTTATTTTGTAATAATGCGTTGTTTTGGCTTCAAACGTATATAATACGTATTATATATATATATATATATATATATATATATATATGTGTGTGTGTGTGTGTGTGTGTGTGTGTGTGTGTGTGTGTGTGTGCGCGTGTGTGTGTGCGTGTGTGTGTTTGTACATGCACACATACCTGTATGTGTGTGTAGTAAGTTATTTCTTTTTATATAAAACGCACTTTGTGTGTGATGGTGTTAGTTCGTTCCTTATGGACTCCGAAACAGCTGGCCCGATTTTTTGGAATTTCAAACAAAATACTTTATGTGTCTGGGAGTTTTCTTAGATAGGCTTTGTATTGGAATGCCTCCGATAAGTATAGAAAAACTGCGATTAAAGAATGAACAGTTTGATTTTTTACCAAAGTTAACACTTCTATGCAGGTTAGCATAACATTTGAGAAGTTTTCTCATCGCACACGCAGATAAGAAAACCAACAGTATGTTCAAAATGAATATTTTGTTTATAGTACAATTAAACCAGGATTTCTTTTTGCATTTTATTCAACATTATTAACATTAATTCAATTAATTAACATTAATTAAATTATTAACATTAATTCAATTATTAACATTAATTTAATTACTTAACATTAATTCAATTATTAACATTAATTCAATTATTAACATTAATTCAAGCTATTATACAGAATATTTTTTATAAAATCAACAGTAAGTTCTTTACAGTGCAATGTGGACTACGTCACTGGAAGGAAACCTATTTAAGAACACACTTAGACACATCAAGTACATTTTTGTGAAATTTCACGAAAATGGCCTAGCTATTTCGGAGTCCATAGAGAACGAATTTACACATACAGCAGAGATAACTTACTACACACACACACATATATATATATATATATATATATATATATATATATATATATATATATATATATATATATAGAGAGAGAGAGAGAGAGAGAGAGAGAGAGAGAGAGAGGGGGGAGGGAGAGAGGTCTCGCCACTTATATGTTTTCTATGTTCTTATTCGTAATAGAATTTCAAGTTTATCATTAACTAAATTTAAATTTTAAGCTTCCTTCTGGATCAGACAATCTATCGACGTAACTAAAAAATGGGCGATTTCACCGATTTCGATGACGATAAATGTATCGAATGTGGAATATTCGTTGATCTTCATTTAATCTCGGGCAACGTTAAATCTACCTGCTAGTACTAAATAATGAAAGCATGAAACGAAGAGAAGAAAAATGGAGAAGTCAAATCAGAAAATGCCGAAAAAAATGCATTGTTGAAATTTTTCAAGTGCAATATGTGTGAAAATAATTCTTTGATCTTTATCTGCCTTGGAGATTTTCAAGGAACATTCTTCAGCTGAATTGTCCAGAGAAATGAATTTCCGATCTACGAAAACAAAAATATTTCCGACAAGCTGTCACTCGACTCTTTAAATTTGTTTAAAAAACGGTTTTGTTTTTAAGGTTCACTTCCTTTAAAATGTTTGAATTTCGTAATAAGAAGAAAAAAGTGCGAACAAAAATAAAAGGACGGAAGGAAAGAAAGATTAGGAAAGATAGATGTGGAAAAAAAACAGTAAATAGAAAAAAAAGAAAAAGAACAAAAACGAAAAAAGAAAAAGAGGATAACGTTATGAGGGAAAAAAAACGAGGAAAATTAATAAAAAACAAAAGAAAACAATAGCAAAAATACAATGAAAGAAAATGAATAACAATCGAAATAATTTTAAAACAATAAAAGAAATAAATAAATATCAAAAATGAAGCAAAAGGAAAAAAGAAAAATATAATGTAAGAAGGGGATATCTAAAAGAAAGATAAAAAAAAAGGAAAAAATCTATTTATCTATCTGTTGTATATTGGTTTGTATTGGAGGAGATGATGTATTAAAACGTGTCATGTGTTATCTAGTGGATGTAAGATATTGTTCTTTTAACAGACAGATAATAAACGTATAAATCGTATGTATGTTGTTTAGCCAGGGGACATGATATTGACGTGAAAACCGAGTCATGTTGTATCAGACTTATTGCACGGGATATTTTTACAGTTCACATGTAAGAAGAATAATATATGCTTCATACCTTTTTCTTGAAGAGTTCTTTTAACTTCCTGCTGCTCCGTGACGAACCATGAAGCGATCAGCACCATATAATTGAGACAACTGTTCTTATTTGTGAAACCATTAAAACAACTCTTTATATTTTTGTAATATAAATTTATTACAGTTGTCTCAAATGGTTTTCACAGGATCTGCAGTTTCTACATTTTCTATTCTTACAGCCCGCTCCTAGCTGTCTGTTCACCCTTGTCTAGATGTCTGTCTGCTCTGGTGGTCAATCCTCAACTCTCTGAATCTCTCCAAAACGTGTTCTCTTACGTCACCTGATTACGTGTCTCGGACCAACCTAATGTTTCCATCTAGTTATTTGTTTATCCAAATGCAAAAGAATGTTTGCATCTATTTTCTATTTTCGCATTCTTTTTGCGATTCCCACGTCAATCATTTATTCTCCAGTTTAATTGTTTATTCTTTTAATCATAATAACTGATCCAGCGACCATCCGTCGCTCAAATCAATTAATAAGAATACAATAACAATAATAATAATGTTTTGACCCTTGACCCCGCTTGCCACAGTTAACAGATACTACGCTATGATTACAGCCTAAAGGGCCATAACATTACATATCTATAAAAGTGAAATTGTCTCTGTATGAGTGTGTATGTGTGTGTGTCTGTGTATGTGTGTGTCTGTGTGTGTAATTTCCCTACCAAACTACTCTATCAATTTTCAGTCTATAGACTCGAAATTTGACATGAGGAGTATTGAGATATAGGAAAATAATTTTAATCGGTTTTCGACCAGAAATTTTACTGTCAAGGCGTCAAAGTTCAACGATTTGACCTTTGTAAACTCTAT
Source organism: Euprymna scolopes (assembly GCF_053919585.1). Taxonomy (NCBI): domain Eukaryota; kingdom Metazoa; phylum Mollusca; class Cephalopoda; order Sepiida; family Sepiolidae; genus Euprymna; species Euprymna scolopes. The sequence continues at coordinate 96,025,928 of NC_136502.1, forward strand.
CAAACTCCTCCCCCAATTTTGGATCTAAACACTTGAAATTTTAGATGTAAGTTACTTGGACATGGATCAAACCTTGTTTTTATTTTGATTCGAACCCAAAACAATAAATGTTAAGGGGTCAAAATTAGGGGCAAAGTTTTAAAAAATTGACCTCTGCAGTCTCTACCAAATTACTCAATTAATTTGGGGTCTAAACATTTTAAATTTTACATAAAGGGTATTTAGATATGCAGCAAGCTTTTTAATTAGTTTTTGGTCGAAAATTTGGGTGCAAAGAGGTCAAAGTTGAAAGAGTTGACCTTTGCAGATTCTACCAAACTCTTCCGCTAATTTTGGGTCTAAACACTTTAAATTTTAGATGTAGGTTACCTGGACATGAGTCAAACTTTTTAAATATATATACATACGCACATAAAGTTATGAACAGTACATAGGGCCGAGCAAAGCCGGCCTGAACTACTAGTACATAAATAAACAAATCATAAAGAAAATAGCAAACGTAGAAGAAAAGAAATAAGGAAAACAAAGAGAAATAGCAAAAAAAAAGAAAGAAAAGAAATAAGGGAAACAAAAAGAAGAAATAACATAAAAGAAAGAAAAGAAAAGAAACAAATTCTAAAAGGAATTACAAAGGAAGAAAGAACGAAAATAAAGAACAGAAAGGAAAGAAAGGAAGGAAGAAAGAAAGAAAGAAAGAAAAAAGGCAGGAAAGAAAGAAAGAAAGAAAGAAAGAAAGAAAAAAGGCAGGAAAGAAAGAAAAGAGAGATAGCAAAAAAAAAAGAGAAAAAGAAAATAGATACATAGCAAAGGTTTGGTCTGGTTGTTTTGCTTTACGGCATATCAACAATTTTCGAGTTATTTAATGTTAAATCCGATAATTTTTTTAGAAAAACAGTTGTTTTTTTTATGCTCTATGTTTCTTCATTGTGTTTGGTTTAGTTGTTTTATTTTACGGTATATCAACCCTTTTCGGTTTATTTAATGCCAAATCCAATAATTTTGAAAAAAAAAAAATCTTTAAGCTTCCTGTTATTTATATTCATGTTGTCTGGTTCGGTTTGGCTTGGTTTTACGACATTTCAACCCTTTTCGGATTCAGCTATTTTGTGAAATGTTTTTATGCTTCAATTTGTTCATATCTTGGAATATTTATTCATGTTGTTTGGTTTGGTTGTTTTGTAGAGAAACATATTTGTTTTTGGCTTTGCAGAACATGATTGAGTTTTGCAACGGGAAAGGAAAAAAAATAACAGCAATGTTTGGTGTATTCAAGTCAGGAAACCAATATCTTCAGACAGCCTGATCTGGTAGCAACAAGACACGGCAGAGAAAAAGGCGAAATAAAGAGAAAAAATAAACATGTAATGCAAAGAAGACAATATGAATATGTTGCTTTTGTAAGATTTATTGGTTTGGGATCATCTGGAACCAAATTGGGTTAGGGTTAGTTCAACATTTAAGGCGATTTTTTTCCTTTGATATGCAATACTGGCACTTATTACTGAAAGAGATGGGGAAGAGATGGGGAAGATGTGCAGAAAGATGGGCGATAAAGAGAGAGAGAGAGAGAGAGAGAGAGAGAGAGGTGGTGTAAAAGAAAGAAAAATAGAGGGAGATAGAGAATATGCTAGAAAAGGAAAGAGTGGTGATGGATTGGAATGGAAAGAGGTAGATGTAGATAGAGAGTGAGAGAAAGAGAGAGAAATTTATATGAGAGGATGATAGAGAGGAAGGGGGGAAGGTGGAGATAGATGGGGGTGGAAAGAGTTAGAGGTAGGTAGGTAGGTAGGTAGGTAGGTAGAGAGAGAGAGAGAGAGAAGGAGGGAGAGATAGAAAAAGTGGGAACGGAAGTGAAGAGGAATGGAGGATGGAAAGAGGTAGATATAGATAGATAGAGATAGAGAGAAAAAGAGAGGGGTGATAGAAAGGAAGAGTTTGAGGTAGACGATAGGGGAAGAATGGAAAGAGTTAGAGAGAAAGGAAGAGCGAAAGAGAGAGATGGTGAACAAGAGATACGTTGATAGAGAATAAAGAAGCGAGTGGAGAGGGGTGGAAAGAAATAGAGGTGGGTAGGAGGTAGGCATAGATAGATAGATAGATATATAGATAGAGAGAGAGAGAGAGAGAGAGAGAGAGAGAGAGAGCGAAAAAATAGAGAGATAGGGTGTAATAGAAATGAAGGGTGGAGAGAGATAGGAGGGAAAAGAGTACAGATAGGTAAAAAGAAGTGACGAAAGAGATACAGAGCGAAAAAAAGAGAGAGGGTGATAGAGAGGGGAGAAAAAAGGGATGGGTTAAAGAGGGAAGGGGTGGGAAGCGGTAGAAGTATGTAGATAAAGGAAGTGAGAGGAAGGAAGTTTTAATAGAAAGATGTTATCAACACAAGTACTGCTACCACATCTGAGATGTAGCTGCTCCGATAACCTATCCTGCCTTGACAGAGTTCAAAATGGACTTCGTAATCTAGTAGGCGATGCCCTTTTCTCTTCTCAGCAACTTTTTTTCTCACAGAAAAGACGTTGTGAGCCTGTCTCTGCTTTATTATTATTTTTATAGCAAATGTTCGACTGAGCTCCAAATCTATGGTTCTCTCTCGCCAATCTTTCACAAAAACAAACAAAAACATACTCTTGTCTAGCCCAAATTATCTTATTATCTATCGGTTTCTTAACCTAAACGTAGATTCTTTCCTAGAACTGACCGCTTGTGGAACTCTGTTCCGCTGCTCTACTTTTAAACTGACTACAATATTGTCGTCTTCAAGTCTAATGTAAACAAGTTCTTATTGAACCGCCCTCTTAAATAATCAAATTCCCATCACAATTACAACACTATTGTTCGAATGACTACCACACACGCATTAAACCTTATCCTCGAGTGGTCTCGGAGCCTTGAAATGTGGTAATCCCTTTGTAAAAAAGAACTCTTCTGTTTTCTTGGCCTTGTGTCCGGGTAAGACTGTGTAGCCGTGCTTATATATTATCAGATCTTCGTTTTCGAGCGCCGATTGTCAGTCACAGCTAATCTATACGAGCGACACCAGCTAGTAAACACATTGTCAGCGTCGTTACCCCCAAAATATACCTCGCTAAAAATAGAAAGAATTTCTCAATTCCCCCCCTCTCTCTCTCTCTCTCTCTCTCTCTCTCTCTCTCTCTCTCTCTCTCTCTCTCTGTCTCTCTCTCTCTCTATCTATCTATCTCTCTCACATCATCATCATCATCATCATCATCATCATCATCATCATCATCATCATCGCGTTAAACGGTCAATATTTTGGTTCCAGATTTTATGAATAGAAAAAAAAAAAGAAAAGAAAACAAGGAAAACGTTTAAAAAAAAACCCCGAAATATCAGACGATCGAGATGTTTCTCCAATTCATTCATTTGATGTGCTACGATCGGTCTATAAGAGCCGAGTCCATATACACCTTCGACCTAGGACGTAACACCCGTTCCAATCGTCGTCATAATTACATCTCCGCGATGGCTGCCGGTTTTATGCACCATCCATGTACATACATACTAATTAGTACCGTTTGTGAGGCGAACAACTGCAAATAATTATACGGAAATTCGATTATCGTTTTATTCAACATAATATCTATCTATCTATCTATCTAACTATCTATCTATCTATCTGTCTGTCTGTCTGTATGTATGTATGTATGTTTCTCTCTTTCTCTCTCTCTCCTTCTCTCTCTCTCACACTATATATATATATATATATATATATATATATATATATATATATATATATATATATTTAAAGGAGATTAGAACAATAGTCTAAAGAGCTGAGTGTATTTTAATGTAACAGTAAAATTACTAGTTTAATTAAAATACAGGAAATAGAAAGTGCTCGTTGTAATTTAGATATATAATAAGCTCGATAGTTAAATGTCCTAGAGCTAATTCAATATTAAGTAATGTGATTTATAATTTAAAATTTAAAAATCAAATTTTAATTAAATTAAAAATCCGTTTCATAAGAAGAAACAACAACAAAATCAATTATCTGTACGATTGTTTCGGAAAACAATGCTTTTTATTGTGGTATACATCAAGTTATGTAGAATAATTATATATAGTTTTTTGGTAAGCAAGGTCTCCTCATCAGCAAATTTTGGAGGGTTTTTATTGAATTTAAAAGACACCATAAATAAACCTAGCATTAAAAGTAAGGCAGATGAATCTGAAAAATTTAAATAAAAGGTCTGGATTTAAAATTTATAAGAAAATTAATATGGGTTAGAGATAGAATAAGTAGAGAAAAATATATATTTTTGAATTTACATTCAGAATTTCTAGACTGTCTTCTACTAAATCCATATTTACCAAAAATGAAAAATACTATAATGAGGCCCTTAAAAACTCTGGATATAATTCACAAATTAAATTCATAAATGAAAATGATAGAAACATAAACTGCATTGAAAATAAACCTATTAAGAGCGTAATAACATATAATATGGCAATGTCTTCCCGTATACGAGTTAAGAAAAATAACCAAGAGACAAAAAAAGATAAAACCAAACCACAAATATTAGATAATAATACAAATAAACAGCAAACCAAAACCCGTAAACGTAAGAATAGACACAAGGAGATCCTATGGTTCAACCCCCCCCCCATATTCCAAAAACCTAGAAACAAACATAGCCAGAGAATTTTTTAAAATATTAGATAAGAACTTTAAAGCCCCCCATAGATATAATAAAATTTTCAATAAGAACACAATTAAAGTCTCTTACTCTACTATGCCTAACCTTCATCAGAAAATAATTAGCTCTAATAATAAGAAAATTAATAAACTACAAAATACAACTATACAAAATACATCGGACTGTAACTGTAGAAGAAAAAATAAATGTCCCCTACAAGGCTCATGTAAAGTTAAAAATGTTATCTATAGCTGCACAGTATCAAAAACTCCAAATCTACATGAACCTATTAACAGCCATAACTCAACTACCAGATTAAATAATAACACCAACTTAAACCAATCTACCGATCAATTACTAATCAACCCACCATATAATAATCCAACAACAGACCTAACGGAAAATAATCACAACAAGCAAGAGGTAAGAAATTTTGGTTCCACATCTGGCCTAATAAAACATAGAATTTCAACGCACAAACATTCTTTTAAAAATAACTCTCTGTCAAACCAAACTACTCTATCCAACTATATTTGGCAACTAAAAAACAGCAATATTTCTTTCAACTTAAAATGGCAAATAATTGAGACTTGCAAATCATATAAACCAGGAGATAAATTTTGGGCACTATGTACAAAAGAGACCCTAAAAATTTTAAAATATGAAGATATAAAAAGTACAACCAAACTATTAAATTCAAGACAGGAGCTTATGACATGTAGTCATAAACGTTGGTTTAAATTTAATAAATATAAACCACCTTAAATCATTAAAAATTACTTATTAGTAAAAATAGATTACAATTATTTTTTTTTAATTTTTTAAATTAAGTTAGACTAATTACCTCCCTTACACCCGTCAAATAAATAATAAATAAAGTAAAGAAAACATTACAATTATCTCCCCTTAAAACATGTAATAATAATATTCTCTATATATAAATATATATATATATATATAAATCAAAAATACGCTAACGGAAACAATTTATTGCACGAGCGTCCCCCCCTTTTTAAAATTCATCATTCAATAAGATAAAAAGCTATAGCAAACATCTAAATGACTATTTTAACCACAGTTCCTGATTTCAAAAAAAGAAAAATTAAAAGGTAAATATCTCTATATATTTTTAAAGCAAATTTATTATGTAAATTCAAAAATATATATTTTTCTCTACTTATTCTATCTCTAACCCATATTAATTTTCTTATAAATTTTAAATCCAGACCTTTTATTTAAATTTTTCAGATTCATCTGCCTTACTTTTAATGCTAGGTTTATTTATGGTGTCTTTTAAATTCAATAAAAACCCTCCAAAATTTGCTGATGAGGAGACCTTGCTTACCAAAAAACTATATATAATTATTCTACATAACTT
>NC_136502.1:96036969-96041969 GCF_053919585.1 Euprymna scolopes
GGACACGTCTCTTCAACGTGACCTCCAGTCACCTATGTATAGATGTGGCGCGAACAATGTCACTTACCGATTATTGGTTTGGATTTCTAAATTCTTATGTTTATAGCGAACTGCAGCTAAATCTATAAACATATCACTTAACTATTTACATGATTAACCTTGAGCTAAAATTATTTTACCAAAACAATATTTCTAGTTTTAGCCTAGCAAGGTCACTGGTGCTGTACACTTATCACTAGATAGATAGATAGATAGATAGATAGATAGATAGATAGATAGATAGATAGATAGATAGATAGATGGATGGATGGATAGAGATAGATAGATAGATAGATAGATAGATAGATGGATGGATAGATAGATAGATAGATGAATAGTAGGATAGGTAGATAGGTAGATAGATGAATAGATGGATAGATAGATAGGTAGATAAATAGATAAATAGATAGATAGATAGATAGATACATACATACATACGTACATAGATGGATAGATAGATAGATACATACATACATACATACATACGTACATAGATGGATAGATAGATAGATAGATAGATGAATAGTAGGATAGATAGATAGATAGGTAGATAGATGAATAGATGGATAGATAGATAAATAGATAAATAGATAGATACATACATACATACATACATACGTACATAGATGGATAGATAGATAAGATAGATAGATAGATAGATGGATAGATAGATAGATAGATAGATAGATAGATGAATAGTAGGATAGATAGATAGGTAGATAGATGAATAGATGGATAGATAGATAGGTAGATAAATAGATAAATAGATAAATAGATAGATAGATAGATAGATAGATAGATACATACATACATACATACGTACATAGATGATGAGATAGATAGATAAGATAGATAGATAGATAGAATTTCTTAACTCCTTCCATATGTACTTCGAAAAATTATTCGTAGATCACTTCATGGTCTTCCCAGGGCGCGCTTTTGTCATTACTATTAGGTACGTGCAAAATAAATGGCCTATCCTCAAAATGTATTTTGACTCCTCCCCACCTTCACTTTAAAATTCATCAAAATTCAAGAAGTCAACCAATTTTAATGAAATTTTAAATATTTATTAATTAACGATCACAGAGTATAATAAACACAGTTTTTTTTTTTATCTTAGTAAAAATGTATTATTTTGTGTAAACAAAAACGCCTTTTCAAAAGTTATAATATTAAGTACTAGAAATTAATTTATTTTATTTAGGGACATTACGAAAAAAGTCCTTAAATTCCGTGTCAATCAATAAAACTTGAAGAAAAATTAATTTCTCGAACAAGCAATATAATCATTGAATTGAGCATTGTTTATTCAATATTTTTACCAAAAAAAAATATATAATTGCAAAAAAATATTTAATGTAATTTCAATGATAACAATTCTCGCGAAATTTTTAAATGTAATATTATAATATTTTCCTTGTACGTGTAAACATCAGCGTAGGAATTTTTTTGAAAATTGAAAAAAAATTGAAAAAAAAATTAGATCCATGATCACAAAAAAAAAAAATTAAATAGGATTATTTCTTTTATTTTATAGGAGAAATACCGATGGGCAACATTGTAAAAAAAAAAAATAAAAAAAAAATTAAATAGGATTATTTCTTTTATTTTATTTGGAGAAATACCGATGGGCAACATTGTAAAAAAAAAAAAAAAAAGAAGGATTTGTATTTGATCTGATGTATTCTATTTAATTGTTAATAAATAATTGTCTTGGCTAAGTTTTACAATGAATAAATTATCAATGTAATCAGCGATTTATTTGACTTTTTTTCACACTTAAAATACACTTTTACTAAAAATGATTCATTTAATTTATCGTTACAAAATGTTAAGAATAGACCGAGTCATATATATTATTCCTTAATTGGAATTCATTTTTGAGATGAGCATTATATATATTAATTTATTTTTATTTCGGACTATTATTCTCATCTTTATTAGTTGTTGTTTTTCATCTTTTATTGATTTGTTTATTCACAACGTTTCGGCCAACTATTCCTCTGGCCTTCGTCAGGTGGTAACCGCGACGGATAGGAACTTCGAATCTCCTAACTGCATTCTCAGCCATCACTGCCATCTGTAGTTGTTGTCGTCTCACCACATTTTTGGTCAAGTAAACCTCTGGCACGCTTTGGGTGGAATCCAACCTCGATCGCCCTTCGGGGCCCGTGGCGCAGTTGATAGAGACGTTGAATCTCTACAGTTCCAGATGAACATTGTCTGGAGATAGCGGTTTCAATCCCACCCAAAGCGTGCTAGAGGTTTACTTGGCCAAAAATGTGGTGAGACGACAACAACTACGGATGGCAGTGATGGCTGAGAATGCAGTTAGGAGATTCGAAGTTCCTATCCGTCGCGGTTACCACCTGACGAAGGCCAGAGGAATAGTTGGCCGAAACGTTGTGAATAAACAAACCAATAAAAGATGAAAAACAACAACTAATAAAGATGAGAATAATAGTCCGAAATAAAAATAAATTAATAGATCGATTCATAATGTAAAAAAGTAAAAAAAATATTCTAATTAAATTAGTATTTCCTTTTTATTACAACAAAATCGGACTAACTAAATTCATGGATATTTTTATAATCCTTAAAAATGCAGAAATTAAGGTGTAATAATGATTTAATTTTTCAATAAATTGAAAACTAAATTAAATTTCTGACATTTTGATCTTCCATAGAAATTCTGTCTGTTGCTTTGTCGATTGTTTTGATCGTGCGAAAGCCGGATCTCTTACGAAACTCTTGCTTTGGTGGTGGGGGGAATGATTAAGCAACATTTTAGCAAAAATAATGTATTTTAAATTCAGTATTTTAAGACTTTACTTTACTAATTATAGCTCGTGAAAACTAATATTTATCTTGCAAGAGATTTTTACAATTAATTTATTTAGCTTTAAAGCTGAATTTCTGAGTTTTCGTAGCTACCGTGAAAACAGTTTTCATTTTAACTTTTTTTTTCACGTATAAAATACATGTTTCCTTTTAGAGATTAACTTTAGGCTTTAATTTTTCAAACGCAGTAAACAAAAGTCATCATAAACTTATAAGAACCTAAAACGCACGAAAACGCCACTAAATGCCAGTGACCATCAGTTCCGACAATTAAAGATAGGCGATTTAATTTCAAAGCAGTTCAATGGACGCCGACAATAATCATGATCAACACTGGCTGAAAATGACCGATATTTGCAGTTGCAACCACTGCTCACCAGTAAAGCAAGTAAACACTAGTAAATGCCTGAAAAGGTAACTAAATGCCTGAAAAGGCAACTAAATGCTTCAAAAGGCAACTAAATGCCTGGAAAGGCAACTAAATGCTTCAGAAGGCAACTAAATGCCTCAGAAGGCAACTAAATGCCACAAAAGGCAACTAAATGCCTCAAAAGGCAACTAAATGCCTCAAAAGGCCACTAAATGCCTCAAAAGGCAACTAAATGCCACAAAAGGCAACTAAATGCCTCAAAAGGCAACTAAATGCTTCAAAAGGCAACTAAATGCCTCAACAGGCAACTAAATGCTTCAAAAGGCAACTAAATGTCTCAAAAGGCAACTAAATGCCACAAAAGGCCACTAAATGCCTCAAAAGGCAACTAAATGCCTCAAAAGGCCACTAAATGCTTCAAAAGGCCACTAAATGCCTCAAAACATCACTAGACACCAGTGATTACCATTGCTCGCCACTGGCATCCAGTGATAGCCAATTTCATTTCGGAGTAGTCCAATTTATGTCAATACTGGCCATGGCCGCCAGTGACCGACAGTGAATGTCAGGAACCGGCAGTGACAGTTCCTATTTACAATGCCTCCCCACAGGACAGAGTTAGACACTAGGGTTGTTTTTTAACGTGGAGAAAAGGAACAAAAATAAAAATTGTCTCATTCGTGAAGGATTTCTCCTCCACTGACAGAGAACAAGAAATTGAAGTGTGGCATCTAAAGAACAGATATTATCGACAGTGGCAGTTGCAAAGGCTGTCAATTGCACCAATTAACACCAGCACCTGCAAGTAACCACTCTAAATCAACACTAATCGTCAGTAACCACCAGTGCAAAAACGACAGCCAATGGTTTCCGCTAGTTGCCACTGTCAGACAATGCCTGACAGTGCCCACAATTTTCCAGAGTCGATAGTGGCCGCCACTAGCAACCCCGCCATTTCTCTGTGTTAAGGTTTTGTGGCTGTTTATCCAAAGTCAATAATTTACGTGACTCACATACGATAATGCACGAGATAATTATAGGTATTTTTTGTTTTCGAGGTGGGGTGGGATTTCCTTTATCGAATCTGTTCTGGTTTTGTGTTATATTTACACCGGACAACGCCGGTACACGGATCTTGCTAGATTATATATATATATATATATATATATATATATATATATATATATATATATATATATATATATATATATATAGTTTCCCTCATTGCCACTAACAGTTTTTTTTCAACTGGTGACCACGTCGATGAAAATAGTTCACACACACACGCGCACGCACACACACACACACACACACACACACACACACATGAACAAAATAGAACCTTTATTATAACAATATAGAGTCTATTAAAATCAATAAAACTCCATTAAAATGCTATAATGTTCAATTAAAACTCTATAAGAGTCCATAAAAATCGATAAAAGTCCGTTAAAAATCCGTATAAAAAGATCTATGAAATTTATCACTTCCATCTTCATACGAACTTTCGAAACAACCAAAATAAATTGAAAACTATATATTTCCAAATTATTGCCACACACACACACACACACACACACACACACACACACACACACACACACACACACACACACACACACACACACACAAACCTAATATGATATATATATATATATATATATATATATATATATATATATATATACCCAAGTCCACCCATTATCGAGCTTCACGGTGCTGTCTCACCGGCAATCTGACACTAATT
>NC_136502.1:96046969-96134469 GCF_053919585.1 Euprymna scolopes
TTTAATCCATAGTTGTTAGACATCTGTTAGGCAAGATTCCCCGAATTTCGATTTCTTCTTTAGATTTCTTAATGTTAAGCATGTAATATTGTAACATTTTCTTTTAAAATCGAAATTATATAATGGATTTCAGTCTAAACTTTAATAAAGTTTCTAAACAAAACGTGCAATATTGTTATGTCTTTATTTTAATTACTGTGACGTTGAAGTGCTCCAAATGTTTGGGTAATTCATTTTACGCGACCAAGGACGAATAATCTTGTAACGCCCTTTTCTCTTTCTTTCTTTCTTTCTTTCTTTCTTTCCCTCTCTATCACGCACACTGTATAAATACACACACGCGCGCGCGCGCAAGCACGCACACACGTATACATATATTTTAAAAATAATAAATAAATAAATAATACGTCCAAATAAAAAGTGGGCGACTTTCTAAGAAAACACCGGATCTCCAAGATGGAGACGTTAACCTTAATATCGTATAAAACATCAACAACAAAAACTACGTAAATAGATAAACGATAAAAACTAAACAGTAAATTGTCTATGGCATCATAGCGTAATGGATTAAGGCACTGGACTGAAATACGGAAGTTCGAATCGTAACAACAGTCAAGCTACGTTGAAGAGGGGTAGGACCCCATAACACGCGTGTACGTAGATTACTGTTTTTTAAAAAAAATAAATAAAAAATACGTCCAAATAAAAAATGGGCGACTTTCTAAGAAAACACCGGATTTCCAATGTGGAGACGTTAACCTTAATATCGTTTAAAAAATCAAGAACAAAAACTACGTGTGTGTGTGTGTGTGTGTGTGTGTGTGTGTGTATATATATATATATATATATATATATATATATATATATATATATATATATATATATATATATATTGCTTTAAACAAAATAGCCGGCAAAACACGAACGCGGTCTATAAAATTATGCATTTCATTTCTTCGTTCTTGCCGGCAATTTTGTTTAAAGCATCATAGTTTTCAGATTAATCGTCAGCAACACCCAAAGCCCGTCCGTGGGCCCGAAGATGACTTTTAAGGCCAGCATTTGACTTGCACAGTCTGCCACATATATGGCAGACAAAGTTGTGTGTTGAAACTTGTTTCACTTCTGGCTCCGTTTTTTTTTGTTTTTTGTTTTTTTGCTCTCTCTGCTGATGGCATGTTTTTTTTTTTTTGTGGTTAATATAAGCTGCTTTTGAGAGGAGGGAGCACGCGATTACAAGCCTCACATTTTCAACTTTTCACTTCAATGGGTAAAACCGCCACGTTACCTTTCCGAAGGTTTCTGTTGAGTTATATATATGTGAGTTAAATCACAGACTAAAAAATCAAATGAATCATTATCTTACAGTGAGATAATATTTTCAAGACAATCCAAAAAGGTAAAGCTCAATATATAAAAGGAGAGCATCCGCTGATGATAAAAGCCATCATTGAAAATCCATGGATTACGGAAATAAATATAATTCTTTTTCATATATTCCTTATTTCAAACAATAAATTCTGAACTTGAACATATTTTTATGTATATTTTAATCTACAGAATCTAAATGTAATCCTTACACTTATAGGTGTGTGTGTGTGTGTGTGTGTGTGTGTGTGTGTGTGTGTATTCGTTCTGAAAGTATTCGATAGTAAGTTGGTATTTAATAGAATTGGTATACCTGTTTTTTTTTTCAGATTTAATAGACAAATACTTATTAACCCCTCCCCCCCCACATATATATATGTGTGTGTGTGTGTGTGTGTGTGTGTGTGTGTGTGTGTGTGTGTGTGTGAAATCGATTGCGATAGTACAATTTTAGATTGCAGAATATTGATTATAATGAAATTCTTGGAAATTGTCCGCCATCCTCAACTCTATATTTCAGAATGATTGTTTAATATTCCGGAACTAATTCCAATCATTCCACTTCCTTTATTCCGAATATTTCTTCATCTCCGTGACGTCATGCTTCAAGATAAGTTTCCTGTCCGCTGTTTTCCAACCGCCCGAACACGCATTCTTATCTGATTATAAAGAAGGATTGGATGCTTACCTATCCGTGACAAAAACTACGCCACACTTCTCAAAGACATGATGTCATATCGTAAATATGAAGGTTTCGAATGCTGAAACTATAAATACATGTTTTTCAGCAGAACTTTTATCGCATATGGATACTGGCAATCCAGTGAGTAATATTTTTACTTATATATAAAAGGCACTTTGTGTTTGTGTGTGTGTGCGCGTACGTGTGTGTGCGTGCGCGCGCGTGTGTGTTTGTTTGTTTGTTTGTGTGTGTTTGTATGTGTGAGTTCGTTCCTTATGGATTACGAAATGAGTTGGCCGATGTTATTTTTTTTTAGTTTCACACAAATGTACTTTATATTTCCGTGAGTGTTCTTAGATACGTTTTATATCGGAATGCCTCCGATAAGTATCAAATATCGATAATCGAAAAAAAAATCGGATTAAAATAAGAAAAGTCTGATTTTGACCAAACTTAACGCCCTTATACAGCCTAACTTCACAAGTGAATTTGAGAAGTGATATCACCGCACAAGCAGAAAGACCCAGCGTATAAAATCAACAATAGGTTCATTGATAAGGCAAGGGCGCGAAATGAATGTTTCTCTTAAGAGCACAATTGAATCATGATACTTGGCTTTTACATAGAGTAGGCAATGAAAATCGATTTCACTGATATCGATGACGTAAACGCACTGACAGTGTTGACCCTGATTCAATCCCAGACAACGTTGGGTTCCCTTCTAGTTTATATAATTAAAAACGTATCCCTTACATTCTATATCTCGCTCTCATATTTACATCTATATATAATTATAAATAAATATTAACAATTATTACTAGCGGGACCTGTGGAAATTCCACAGGGGACTGATTCATATGTAATATATTGATGTTGACATTCTGTAGATATTCAGTGTAAATGGAGACGTTCTGATATGATTGCAGCTCTTTTGTTAAAACTGCAAAAGTATTTATCTAAGTTAGCGGGGACGCCCAGCGTAGCCAGGCCGTAAAATACGCTTAAATAATATATTTTAATTCTTGCAGATTTCGTACATATTATTATAGAGTTAATTTTCTATCATTTTTATATGTTATAAAGTTTCGATTTCAAAAATAAAAATTATATCTATATGACTTGGGTTCATCAGCTTGAATCGAACCGAATCCCAAACTTATATATATATATATATATATATATATATATATATATATGTGTGTGTGTGTGTGTGTGTGTGTGTGTATATATATATTCATATAGATTCAGCCACTCTGATGAGTCGTAGACGACGAAACACGTTTCAATGGATAATTATATTTAAACCAAAAAACAATATATATATATATATATATATATATATATATGTATACTAGCATTTCAGCCCGGCGTTGCCCGGGTGTTTGGATGTGTATGTTGAGCGAAAGAAAAAAGAAAGTGGTAGTAGGAAGGCAGGCTCAAATCTGTACCGCAAAGGAGGAAAAGAGCGGGGTAAAACCTAACGTTTATACTGTTACGACCACCGCCAAACCGAGAGCGAATTTTTTTTTTTAATTAAGGCTGGACAATCTAAAGGAGAGGATAACTTTCAAAAATATCGGCCAAAAAAGTGCCCTCCCCTGTGCCTAGTTGATGAGGAAGATATTAATGTTTTTAGCCAATTTTTCAATATTTGTCGTATGAAAGGTCGAACTTTAAAACGATACTGATCTTGGTAAAATCCGTCGCCTCTATTGAAAGTTTAAGGCAGACATGCAAACAGACATACATACATGCATTTATATATTGGTAAGTAAAAATTTTCGACCCAAACTGATGAAAAAGCTCGCCCTATCTCTGAATACCCTTTATGTAAAATTTCAAATATTTAGACCAGAAATTGTCTGAGTAATTTGGAAGAGACCGCAGAGGTCAATTTTTGACCCCTATTGTGACCCCTTAAAATTTATTGTTTTGGGCTAAAATTAAGTTATTAACTTAGATCCATGTCCAAGGAACGTATATCTAAAATTTCAAGTGCGTAGACCCAAAATTGTCGGAGGAGTTTGGTAGAGTTCTCAAATGGCCAAATCTCTGGCCAAAAACCGATCACATCGATTTTTCCAAATCTCAGTACCCTGTATATCAAATTTCGAGTCTGTAGATTAAAATTGACAGAGTTATTGCGTAGGGAAATGTACACAGACACACACACACACACGTTCACTTATATATATATATATATATATATATATATATATATATATATATATATTAGTGCAAAATTTTGTTGAAAATTCAAAGACTCAGGTTATAAAAATGACGTGAGTCTTTGAATTTTCAACCAAATTTTGCACTATATATGCTCTGTCCCTATTAAATAGACACATTGAGCTTAACTCCAAATTAACGGTGAATGGTTTTAAAATAACAATCTAGACCCGTTAAACAAAAGTGCCATCAGCTATAATTGAAACCGAAACCAAAACTTATAAAGAATTCTTGGTAAAATTATTCATGACAAGAAATGTAAGTCCATAATAATTAAACGACCCGGATGTAAGTGTGACACAGAAAATAACATATGTATATATTTTTTTATAACAGATACTTATTTTTCACGCAGTCATCAATGTAGAAAGTAATAATTACTGCCAGCTGTGGGATTTCAGCCCGGTCAACAAAGCCACGCTTGACATTGTCGTTTCAATTTTGTTTCGTTTATTTTACGAAAGAAAAAAAATACATTTGCTTCGTATTTTTATGTTATTATGATCTATAGAATTTAGTCTTACTAATTGTTTTAAAACAGTAAGAATTTATCAATAGTACCAGCAACGGAAACTTAATTTTTCAAAAAATGCAAAGAATCGTTTTTGTAATCGGAAGTTAAGCTTATTTTTTCCGATTGCGCTACTGATTCCGATACCTCCAAAAGTTACAATTTTTCCGATTCCCGATCTCGTTGAATCGTCCCAACTGATACTGCATAACAATGAACAAAAGAAGAATCTGTTCACAATCATATATTTGTTGCTGTTTTTTTTTTTTTGTTGTTGTTGTTGTTGATAATAATTTTCTATTTTGGCAAATGCATAAAAAGAATTTAAGCATTTACGGAAATAATAAACTTTCAAAATTTCAAAACTTATGTTTTTAGAGTGATTTTTTTCTTGTTTTGTTTTGGAGTTTCTTTTTTTGCCATCGGGATTCAACCAACCAGTATATATGCTCTGAAACTGGAAATGTAACTTCATTGAGCTTTTTATATGAAACAATTCGGACGATATTATACCTTAAAAATATATGCTTTTTATATAAATGCAAGAATATATATATATATATATATATATATATATATAAGTGCATTATGTTTATGTATTTTAGAACGCGATAATTGGATAAATTCTCGATCATATATATTTTTAATTTAGTTGATAATTGAATATGATAAAATCATGCAACTGTCATTAAAGACTGAATGATCAATTTGAGTTCGATTTTATCTCAATATTTCATCGAACACCGTTTAAATAGTCTGATTAGTTTGATTGGCAATTCATTTCACTTGATTGGATCCAAACGCTGATCGATTTGTATTAATTCGACATTTCTTTCAATGTTTTTACAGGGCACGAAATTGATGTCATTTACATCAATTTTGTTATGTATCTCATTACATCAAGATTCTTAGTAAAGTTGTCAATCGTGGGATTTCGCCTCTGCCTTATCAAAGTGAACCTTTACTATATCGACGTAATTGGAACGAAAGTTAAGATTTACAGATTGAAATTGTATGTGTGTGTGTGTGCGTGTGTGTGTGTGTGTGTGTGTGTGTGTGTGTGTGTGCGTGTGTGTGTGTGTGTGTGTGATGGATTCTCGATCCCCCTTTGTGTACGTCATTCATGCTAGGCGGGATGAACCGGCTACCTCCGTAGGAGAAAGTTTCATAGGAATATCACGTTCACAAGCGGTCCCCAGTCGCATGTATATCCTGGTAAGGGGAAGTGGCGACGTTAGTTTTTTGCAGTTTTTGCATGGAGATGTAAACATTTTCCTACACACAGCGGCTGATATATGGTCACCGATCTGATACTGACCAAGTTCAACGTCGGTTAATTTTGGTGATCTATTAAGAACCGATATATCAACGTAATTATGCTGTATATGTCTGCGAATGTACCTGGGTGCATGTGTATGCAGATATACAGCATAATCACATTGACACACCGGTTCCTGTTAGATCACTGAAGTTAAGCATTGTTAAGACTGGCCAATACCAAATGGGTGACCATTTGGGAATATCAGGCGTCTATTTAGGAGGACGTCGACACCTTCGACACTTTGATCTCCAGCTGTCTCAATCCTGTCCTATCGCTGGATCAGGTTGATTGGGAAGAGAGAGAAGGTGAGACTTGCTCTATGTAAACCAGTTTTGCTTAAATCATGCATCATCACTGAGATGCCCAGATGGTCTTCGTCATTGCGATGAAGGAATCGATTTATGGGTATGAGGTGATGGCCGAGTGATAGCAAGACATTCTGCAAAGATCGACTGAAGGTTCACATGTTAAAGTGTGCTCAAAATCAAAACCAACTGAACGACAATGTCGCTCAACGATAACCAAAGCAGGAAATCTGTCAAGCATAGAATCATTGTCTAAAAGAGTTCCAGAATATTCCACCGAACATAGGACCTCCAAAGTTCTCTCACGTCTCAAAAAAAAAAAAAAAAAAAACTAAATCCTCAGTCGTTACTTTCATTTGCCCTATTTTTGCCAAAAAATCTAGATCACAGATCGAACTATGCAGCCATATGACGACTCATCATCACCAGAGAGAAGACTCTGATTATCACGCTCGATGGACAGCCATTTAGTAGTAGTAGAATTTGCTAAACATTCACAAAAAAAAAAAAAACACACGGCTAGCTACAACCACTATCAACATTTCCTCCCCTCTCTATCTGTGCCTAAATCTAAACGCAGATTCCTTAAGCAAAGCTTCTCCCCTAGAACTGCCCGCCCGTGGAACACTGTTTCACTGGCCTGCTGCCTCACCATTTATAAATATGGTAGCCTTCAAGTTAAATGTAAACAAATTCTTGTTGAACCATATCTTATAATAATGTAAATTCTACCCAATTTACACAATTAACGATTACTACACTACCACCTTACATTCATTAACCTTATCCTTGACTGACTCCCTTGTAAAAAAGTAGTAGTATTAGATATTGGAGTAGTAGTAGAATTGGTGGCGGCGGTGGCGGTGATAGTAACACACCATGACAGCTAGTTTATTAGCGTGTGCGAGGTGCTATCCGGTGAAGTTTTCTTATAGGTTTGTATGCCTATATTCTTTGGATTTTAAAATTTTATATAAGAATTTTATATATATATATATATATATATATATATATATATATATATATATATATATGACTACTTCATTTACTCATTTACTCACACAAATTTAATATACGAAAGTATAGATTTATGCATAAACTTTAAGTATTTACTTCAAAAGTGCTCAATACGTAGGTAGAGCTAGTTAGTAATTTATAAAATAAAGCCTGACGAATCCTACAGTGGATGAAACGCAGAATATTCAGTGTAGCTTAATGGCCATATATATTTTATAAATTACTATATATATATATATATATATATATATATATATATATATATATATAAATATATAGTCTTCCACATACTGTACTGTTTCGTAACTCATCAGTGCGGCTAGACAGGGAATTACCTCAAGCCAGGATTGAAACCCGACCGTCTGTACAACAGTCAAGGCTCCTAACCACTACGCTATTAGCGTATTAAAATTTATTGTCTTTTGGAACGGGTGGGAGCTCTTTTTAAAATTATATCTACCTCAGTATTTCTTTTAATTTTTTTATTTTTGGGGCGATTATCGAGGCTCCCAAGATGTGATCTTGTGATGTCGGACATTAATTTCGTCCTACAATAACACTCAACACTACTTGTTTTTTAACTGATTAAACGCTTTAAAATAAGTTAAACCACTGAAAACTTACAAAGCTTGGTAGACAACGAACTTTTAGAAAAATCGATTTTATCTTTTTTAAAACAACGGTAAACAAGTAAAAATATTTTTTTAAATATTATGGAGGCGTATTCTCTTTCACAGACGATATATCCTTCAAGAGCGGTCATAAAGTGTATTTTCAATAGATATTTATTCAATAATGGACTACTTTTCCTACCTAGTAAAAATGGACGAGTTTTCTATGGATGAGTTTTCCGTTGACAAGACTTCCTAAATTCATTCTTATATATATATATATATATATATATATATATATATATATATATATATATATATATATATATATATATTGCTTGTTATTGACATCTTTCGTTCAGCCGAGCTTGTAGACATGCCTATGTTCAGATTTTTCATAAGTGCCTCAGCGTTTGTGTTCCTCTGTCTGATTAAGCCAATTAACTCGATATCAGGAAGTTGGCTTTCTAGGCCATTATATAGTTGTAACATCGAAGATGTTATATATACGACAACCAAAGTAGAATCTATAAGTAGACATTGTCTTCTTCATATGACTATTAATACACACAACACACACTCATCGCTCTCTCTCTCTCTCTCTCTCTCTCTTTCTCTCTATATATACATATGTACACACGCGCGTGCACGCACGCACACACACACACACACACACACACACACATATATATATATATATATATATATATATATATATATATATATATATACAAATTGATCTACACAGAAATGTTTATATTCACTCCAACGTAGTAATTGCTTAGCCCCAGTTATATAGGTATTTAATAATTTTTATAGTAAATAATTATATATATAATTAATTAATATAACATAACAATTATTAAATACTACAGACACTGGTGTTTCATCCTTTCGGGAATCATCAGTACAGACTGTCACGAATAATATATATATATATATATATATATATATATATATATATATATATATATATATATATATATATGTGTGTGTATGTATGTATGTATGTATGTATGTATGTATGTATGTATAAAACAGGGCGAATGAACTCTTTTTCTGGGTCAACGGCCAACTAGCACCGTGTATATTTGTGTGTGTGTATATGTGTATTGGGGAAGAGAGAGCTCCCGTAAGCCGTGGTGAAGGCAACCTTTCTGGGAGAAGCAAATCTCTGATTTAAAAAACCATAAAGCGGAAGACGAGTACCCGCATTAAACTGGTCTGCAGTTTAATTTGTTGCTGGCTATCTTGCTCTTGCTTGTTGCTGGATCTCAACATTTTGAACCGAGAGAGAGACTTAGCTGTCGTACAAAGCTAAGACTCTGTAACATCATATTTGTATAGATACTCCCTCAGACATTTGGAATCATGGATTTTAAATGTCTGAGGGAGTGGCACTCGTCTGACAAGACGTTGCAATCATCATAAAACAGGTACATTCCAAATTCCAAGACTTTATTTATCTTGCAATTTATTTATTTCAACATGTCAAAATTTCCAAATTTTTTGCGGCATATGTTTCGTAACGCAGAAACAATCAGTCATTATTATGTCAATAATGAACTCTTTTCGTGTTGACTCCTCAGAAAAACTGGAATTTTTAACTTAAAAAAATGAATTATGGATAATTAATCACATAATTTGGGGGAAAAATAGTTTCATCTTATCAGGGCTCTTCAAGGTGAACGCTCAAATCTGTGATTGGTCCATATATATATATATATATATATATATATATATATATATATATATATATATATATATATAAAGGGGGTTAGAACAGTAGTCTAAAGAGCAGAGTGTATTTTAATGTGATAGTAAAATTACTAATTTAATTAAAACACAAGAAAAGAACAGTGTCCGTATATATACACGGCTCTCAGTTGCTAATAAATCGATCTGGACGAATCACAGGTTTAAGCACTCACCTTGAAGAGCCTTGATAAGATGAAACAGTTGTGTGAATGAAAATATATATACCCGGGATCCTAATCTCGCTACATCTAGCCATACCTATGAGTCTCGTAAAGAAGCTATTTCTGGGGGATTATAGTTTATACATATACAAGCAGGAATTTGTAAGCACAATTCAAAATAGTAGCCGTTTAAGTGGTAATATGCCTTTTGGTTGGATGAATGAGAGTAAAAAAAAGCCGTATGATTTAACTGAAATAATAAAATAACTGAAATGCATAAAGGTGGAATTCATTTTCTTAATGAAAAACTTATTTTAGTGGTAGCGGTAGTATGAAGGAGGTACTGTTTTGTTTGTTTGTTTTTTTTGTTTTTTTTGTGGCGTGTTTGTTTGTGTGGGTTCGAAGAGGGGGGAGCTTTTTTATTTTGTTTTGTTTTGTTTTTGTTTACTTGCCTCCCCACAGGAGCAGAGTTAGACACACGTTTGGGTTTTAATGTTGGGAGGAAACCAGCTCCCCAAAAGGGGCACTCTAGTTAGTAACAAAAATGAAAATGTATCAGTCATGAAGGACTTCTCCACCAACCGAGACCAAAAAAGTTAAGTGAAAACATGCAAAGTGCAGCATTAGAACAGACACTACACTTTCATCTTGTCTCGAAGATCAAGAAACTTTTTTCTATTTATTTGGGAGCAGCTTTGTTGTTAATCTACGAGCTAGAACTTTTATCACCGAGAGCATTTATCGATGATATAAAAGAAATTATTTTATCTATCTCTCTATCCTTAGTAAGTTATCTCCAAATAAAAATTTTGAAGAAAACTCAGCAAACGTCTCCTTGTGTCTTTCCTTCAGGAAAAGAGTTTTATTCGTCTAATTTAAAGAGATTATAGAAACATGCCTTTTTAATGTAACATGCATTTAAGCACGCCGCACACACATCCATACATACACCTTTTAACCAACGCCTCAGTTATCGCCCCTATGGTAACCTCCGTTTTGCACAACAGGTGGGGCCCTCCATTTCCCTCTCTCTCTCTTTCTCTCTTTTCTTTTTCCACTCGAGGCATCGAGTTGACAACACGCGTTTGTCTTCAATTCAAACCTCAAATGTGAGTGGCACGCAAATTAGGTTCTTGCCTCGACAGGGCGTTTATCTTTCCTCAAGACGGGTAGGAAATTCGTATAAGCAAACTCTTACACACACACTGAACTTCCAACGCATGCTTTGACGAACTCTTGCATACATTCACGCACGCATACACACAACGAACGTTCATCTACATGCATGCTAGTTTATAAAAACACAAGCATTCTGTAACGTTCGTAACCTTTCTGTGTAAATATATATTCCTTGTGCATATGTAAATATATGATCCTGTTTCAGCGTGTTTTATTACAATGTCTTAAATGTACTCATAACACGTGCACTTATGTTGATTGTTTTCTTTATTACGCTGTCCTAGTAACGACGACTTCCAACTATCCAGCTTATCGAACACACAGCCTATTCACGTAATCGGTTCATATATATAGAGAGGGGATCCAACCGGTATATAAACTGCACACCGCCCCCCCCCCATAGATAAGGCGATAAACGGCGGAGGAAACGCAGCGGAGAAAACTAGCAGCGTCAACAAAGGCGATAAAACCCACATGCAATTAATCGATAATGGAATAAACCACTTATTTGTAGAACAAAAATATTTTTCTGCAATTTATTTAGAACTTGAACTTTGTGACCTCTAACATAAGAACCATTTTATAAATACCTTCGCACACGTATACGTGAAGAACTTTATTGAAAACGATGTAAAGCCCGAAATCTGCAATGAAACAAGTTTATCACTGCTGACCGATCTCGGATTGTCCACGAGATGCGTTTTACGATGAAATAGTCATCACGTGTGTATGCCATGGAACTGTTGTTAGTATTGATGACGGTTTTCAATCCAGTGTCCCGAGGGCGAAGGATTTAATGCTGCAGTGAGATGCCCGATACAGTTGTTATAAATGTGTTTAGTTTTTTTTTAATCTCCAAGAGAAAGGATGCTCCTCGCACATGTGAACGCACAAATAACGATCGAAAATAATTGGTATAAATTGGATGCTAGCGACAACTTTTCGAGAGAAAGAACAAATATATATAATAGAACAATTTTACTTGGGCAAATTGTGAATTTTCACAAGTGGAGTTGGATTTACGAATACGTGCCTTCGCTGAGAAAAAAATTAGGGTAGCTGCATGTCCACTTGTGTCCGTCAGTTATGGCTCCTCTTTGACTTCAGCCCGCGAACTGGCCTAATGTAAACGTAAAACTGGCAAAAGAAACTGAATTAACGGGGGGTTGTGTTTAAATAGGCTGGCTCATGTGATCCCTAAGAGAAACAATGATTGACCAATCCATGCTACTCTTAAAAGCACAGGGTTTCAACCACTGGGCAATTAAATTCCAATACTAAAAATAGAAAGAACACGTACTGAGAATGGCATACGTTTCAACAAAATGTTCACCAACCTCTGAACAATCATGTTGATTATCGTCACGAACTCATTTTTATATACTAGTAAACAGGCGGCCCGACGTTGCCCGTCGAAAAATACGCTAAAATATATTTTACTTCATGCAAATTTCGTAGTTATTATATAGCCAGTTATCTATCGATTATTGTATTAGACCTAATATGCAGTAATGATTTCAGAAAACAAATGACTTGTATTCCATCAGTTAGAATTGAAACCAAAGCATACTGCTCTCCGGCCTTACCCGTTAGTTTATGACCTAAATCCATACGTATACAGAAACTGCAAAAAATATTATTTAATTAATAACTTTGAATCAACATATACGCAGAAAAAAACGTGTGTGACCGACTTACGTCACACCAGGATCAATGTTTATTTTTTTAAATTTTGACCTCATAGAAGCTATTTTGCTGATTGTAAAAACAAAACAAAAACCGGGTCCAAATACTCTATATATGCTACAGGTCCAAATACTCTATATATGCTACAGGTCCAAATACTCTGTATATGCTACAGGTCCAAATACTCTGTATTGTATATTAAATATCAACTCCGTAGACCAAATATTCAGATAAGAGGTTGGTAGAAACTTTTCACACACATACCGAAAAGGTCACTATATATATATATATATATATATATATATATATATATATATATATATATATATATATAAGGGAGTGGTCACCAACAATGTGTATTTTTTAACATTATTTTAATTTAAGATAAAAAGCTTCTAGCACACGGAAATATTTATATATATATATATATATATTTATATATATATATATATATATATATATAGAGAGAGAGAGAGAGAGAGAGAGAGAGAGAGAGAGAGAGAGAAATATTTCCGTGTGCTAGAATTTTTTTTATCTTAAATTCTATGCAATTATACAGAATGTAGAGACTATGCATGAATATAATTCTGCATAATACTGAAATAAAATCAATCATCTAATAAGATACCATGAAAATGAATAAGTAATTAACAGTCATTTTTTAAAAGAATGTGGAGATTAGTTAGCCTTCATGTAATCGTTCGCATATTCATGACTGAGTATATTAAGAATCTCGCTTTCATAATTTTTAAATAGAAAAAGTAGATTTGGCCTTCGTGCTAAGATAAAAAAATAAAAAAACACGTCGATTTGGGAATCTTAAGTAGGATGATCCATGGATTGAATGTGGTATTATGGTGGGTGAAGATTCTAGGTAGGAAATAATAAAACTTCTCACAACTTCTTCAAGGTAAAAAAAAAAATTAAAATGGCCAAGCGTTATTAGGTTGATGCAAAAACAATGTCGTTTTTATATATATAGTTGAACGTCGAAAAACGACATTATTTTTGCACCAACCTAATGGATGGATAGATTCTCAGAAAACAGCAATTTTCTCCCTTTGTCAGAAACATCACTAACGGAGTGTGAAGACTAAAGGACAAAGTAAGGTAAGCGAGAGTTACACGACTGACAAGGTGAATCAAAGTTCCACTTTCTACTCTCTTTTTTTTTTTTAAAAGGGCTAATAAAAATTTACTTTCAACTTGAAAAAAATGGCCATGTTGTAGTCAGTTGGGAAACAACCCCGTGATATTGTATGACCGAATAAAACTCGCGTTGGGTGTGGCTATAGTGACAATACCATCCCAAAGGGAACGTTTCAGATGGTTATAAATGGTTATATATCCGATGTCTCCGTTCAGTCTCAAGAGAGAAGGGATACCCCCTGTAAGGGTAGCTGCGCGAGTAAGAGTGAGGCAAAGGTTGCGCAATCTCCAACCACACCTCTCCTGAATCGGCACTGCTTGAGTCTAATGGCAAAGAGAAGTGCTAGACGACTGGAAACAATACCGAGAGTAGGGGAAAGCACATACAGCACCTGGAATTTCCGAATGGTCACCCATTTTAGTACTGACCAGGCTCAACGTTGCTTAACTTCGGCGATCTAACGGGAATCGCTGTTTCAACGATCATGCCGTATGTTAGTTGCCGATTCGGGCGTGAGAAGAATCAAACCGTTGAATTCCCATGTGTGCATCTCTCTCCTAACAACCAACCATCCATAACTGTTACCGACAATAAAGACATATTGTTATATTTTCATATATCAATGTGTCGTCATTATTTTAAACACAGCAGAAATACAACATATTCACCGCGTAGAGAAGCAGTCCACGTGCGACCAATCAAGATAGCGAGTGAAAACCGATCGGAAACGCAATCATTTTTACTGTTATCCATCTAGACGGTGGGGGGGATAATTCTACTGAGATAAATTAGAAAATATTTTATCTTCCTCCCTTAGATTTTCGTCCGATGTTGATTATTCCGTTGTGTCAACCCTGAGGTCGGTTGCACTTCTATAAAAGAAATAGAATTGCTAACGCAAATAAATCTAGTGCGTTATTAATGTCATGGATACCTTTTCAGCCTCTGTAATCGGATATTCTGATCAAATCACTGACTAAAATCCAAATTAAATCTACACATTAACAATATAACAACTTGTGTTCAATTAACTGTTAGAAGTGCGTGACAGGTTCAATGGATACCGTTACAGCCCACGTGATCAGTTATATAGGATATACAGGGCGGTCTACTTAAAAGTAGCCCGATCTAATCTTTCTCTTAATAACCAACTGACACCACGAGACAAAATGTAATTCTTTTTCCAACAAGATGACGCTACATACCAAACGTCTCACATATCACTGAGACGAGTTCGTGATATGTTTACAGAAGAGAGAACAATAAGCAAAGGGTTATGGCTATCATGTTCTCCGGACTTGTCATCATGTGATTTTTATCTTGGGGGAGGGAGCTTTAAAACAAGAAGTGTATGCAAATAATCCTCACAATCTAGACCAACTAACGAAGAACATTACCAACGCTGTCACGAGAATCACCAGAGAAGATCTACAGGCAAAATCTGCAAACGTTGTTAAACGTGTCCCGAAATGCATAGATGTCAACGGAGAGCACTTCCAGCATCTTTCATAACACTACAGGTAATTTAAACAATAAAAGAATGTTCCTCTTCTCTACTACATTTTCTGGGTTACTTTTAAGTTGGCTACCCTGTATTCGTAACATTTACGGACTTATATAGTTTGGAGAATATATGGAGAGCACGGCCAGTGAAAGTTCTATATCCTACACTTCTCTTAGAAAATTAAAAGAAAAAGTACAAAAAGCTTCTCTATATATCACTAGTTTCGTGCCCCCCACCCCCAAAAAATTCTATTAAATTGTAAAAAAAAGTGTATGAAAAGTGTATGAAAACATTCAACAACTAAATTTAATAATGAGTTCTACCTCCACTGCTTTTGATGACTTCAAAAATTCTTTGGGGCATGCTAGAAATAAAGGTTTCCATTAAGGTTCGGGGAATCCTGCTCCAGTTTCTGAAGATGGCTTGACGGATTTCATTTTTTGTTGAATATTGTTTGCCATTTCGATAAAGCTCTCTTGTCATTCATCCCCAAACATTTTCAATTGGGTTCAAGTCCGGTGAGCATGCAGAATGTCCCAAGAGATAGACTCCATCTTCTTGTAGAAAGCTCAAGGTTCGTCTTGCAGTTTGAATTGCAGCATTATCCTGTTGGAATAACCATACATCCCTACACAAACGATGACCTTCCATCGTCAAAGATGCTTCTTGTAGCATGCTAACATAACCAGCTGCTGTCAGACGACCCTGCACCACCTGGAGCTCCATTGTCCCTCCGTAAGAAAAAGTACCCTATACCATTACGGACCCTCTACCACTAAGACGTGGGGAAAAATTTCAAGGGGCATGTTCTTCTCATGCCAATATCGCCGGAAGCTATCAGGACTATCTAAATTGAATCTTTTCTCATCAGAAAACAGGACTGTCTTCCACTTCTCAACGTCCCAGGTTTGGTATTCACGACCAAATCTTAAGCGGTCCACTTTGTGACGTGGAACCAATCGAGGAACTTGTTTACGCTTTTTATTTACTATGCCTTTTTGTTGTAAGTGTCGTCTGATGGTTATTGGACTGCAATCAGCATCTGTAACCGCCTTAATTTGACTAGAAGAAAGTCCTCTGTCACTCATAACAATCCGTCTGATTCTCCTACTCAATGCAGGTGAAATTTGTTGTTTTTTTTTTGGGGGGGGGGCTACCAAAGGATTTTGCTTTTCCATAATTCTCAGTGTTCTTTAGAAAGTTGCAAATAACAGTTTTATTGTGATTTACCTTAGCTGCTATCACTCGCTGTGACAAACCTTGCTTATGCAATCCTAGAATTCGAGAGAGCTCAACTTTGGTTAGTTTTCTTGCTTTAGGCATGGTAACACCTTTACACGGTGATTGCTAATCTCTAACTGAACTAAAAACATTAGAATTACCATAAATCTAACAATTTATATCCTTGGTCTTATAATTTTGATCATGTGTAAAAAGCCTAATTTAATAAAAATGCAAATTTTTAAAGAAAATTTTTGGAATGTACCTTTTTGTTTCCATAACCTTTTAAATTGTAATATTAGTAACTACAGGTCGGAAGAGTTTAAAATCTATCATTAAAAAAAGGTATCTTATTAAAGATTTTTAAGTGATCTTAAATTTTTGATCAGCAGTGTATATGGGTTGTGGAATTGCATTCATCTGCAAAAGATCTAGCTAATTTGCATATTCTTTTAAACGTGCATTTTAATTAATTCCTTATTAGTTTTTTTTTCAGGTTTTCATATGAGATGATCATCTTTAGTTAACTATTACGTGTAATTATATTCATGCAGATATTCTACATGATTTATACTTGCATAATATTTGCGTAAAAAGGTTATAGTAAACACAAACCTATTTCTATACATATTTATGTATGCGTACATGTATTTGTTTAAAAAAAATTGCCTACCAAACTCTTCTGTCAGTTTTTGGTCTACAAACATGAAATTTAATATGTAGAGTATTCGAACTCATACGTAACTTTGTTTGGATTTTAGCCGGGAAAAATCGGTGCAAAAGTGTGAAAATTAAAAAAATTGAATTTGCCATGTGAAAGTCGAACGACGGCATTACGAATATGCATGCGTAACGCAATAGCTATTAGTTCATGTTTCAATTTTTAGCCTTGCAGCAAACATGTCAAGTAAATCGTAAGCTAAACGTTTTGGTTTCAATTCTCGGTGATGGTGCACGAGTTATTTTTTATTTATTTATTTATTTTCTTGGCTTTTGGATTCACTATAAATACGAAATCTTCATTAATCAAAATATCATATTTAAGCGTATTTTACGACCGGGCAATGCCGGGTGGCCTGCTAGCATATATATATATATATATATATATATATATATATATTTTCTTATAAGAACAATTAAATTCTGTAAATTAAAGTTACAACAATTTATTTTTCAACAAGGAGTACAAAAGAATAAAAGATTTTTCCTTATTCCATGGAGTGCCAATGATTCGTTCATATCCTTAGAGGAAATGTAGCAACGTGATATTTAAATGTATAAATGTTGCTAATTAGCACATATATCGAATACTTAGATTTTTTAGAGAAATCGTACACAGAGTAGAACGATAAAATTGTCGCCTTAGAAAAGACGACATGATTCAATTTCCGTTTTATAAAAAACAGTTTTCTTTCTTTCTTTTTTTTTTTTGTCGCAGATCACCTGCTAGGTAGCCAGTTGTTTACAAATCCCAAGAGCGAGAGGAGCCTTCTATCATGTCTGAAAGTGACACAATGTTCAACGAGCGGAAATCGGAGATGCGCCGCTGTATAACTAATGCTCTCTACCGATCAAAGTTATGACAGCAGGACCATTGCCAGCATCCTCAAAATGAAATCCGGACGGTTCAACGCTTGAGGGAACAGCTAAACAAAATATCCGGGCACGGTTATGGTCTTTGGTGTGGTTTTAAGTGAGGGCTACACCATGCCACCTCACATCTCAGAAGTCGGCTTGAAAGTCAACACCAAAGTATATCTGGATGCGCTGAAGAGGTTGGTGATCCCCTGGTGTAATCAGGTGGCCGCTGGCAGACCCTGGGTGTGGCAGCAGGACTCGACGCCGGCCCACAAATCCAAAGAGACCCAGGCTTGTTTTCAGAAGGAGTGCTACAACTTTATACCTTTATTTCACTTCCCCTCCTCCCACGACCTGAACCCGCTGGACTACTTCGTTTGGTCATACGTTGAGAACATCACCAACATGACCTCCTATAACACCAAAGGCAGCCTGATCAGCGCCACCCGCCGAGTATTCACCGATCTCCCGCCGGCGCTTGCAAAAAAAGGCATGCTCCCAGTTCTGGACCCGTATGGAGGTGATGATTGAGGCTGAATGCGGCTACATTGAATAAATGTCAGCTCTACTACATAATCAAGTTACCTGAATTAATTTTTCCAATAAAAGTTTTAAAATAAAAATGTAGGGCTGCTTTTTTAGGGCGATAAATTAATCTTTCCACCCTTTATATATATATATATATATATATATATATATATATATATATATATATATATATATATATATATATATATATATATATATATACTAGCTTGATGCCCGGCGTTGCACAATACGCTTAAACATGATATTTTAATTTATGCAGATTGCGTATGTATTATTATAGAATACATCCCATATTGAATATTATATATTAAAAATAATTTGCCGTATGAACTAATTCGTAAAAAAGAAATAAATAAATATTATGTCGTTCATCATATTTTGTCTGTGTTTGTTTACAATATCACGTGATTTGACGATGAATGGCCTGGAAACTCACTTACGATTAATGTTTAGTTCTTAAATATGTGAACAAAAAATGATTTGCGGCGATTTTAAATAGTACCTCTTCTTTTATCGTAAATTGAACTCATTAATAACAAAAAATTAAAATAAAATATTGAGGTACATCCGAGCTTGAACAGGGAATCATTCGATCTGTAGTCGAATGCTCTACCACTGAGCTTTTTTTCCAGACGACAGCAATTTTTTTTTTTTTTTTTTTTTTTCTGAGAAGAAATTATTTGTTGTAATTTTATTATCTCCCTTGCTGGTGCAACCTAAAATAATTCTTTGTAAAAATTGTTTATATATAAGAAAGAAAGACTATTTTTAGGATCGGACCCCCCCCCCTATTTTCGATACTTATCGGACGAATTTCTGTACAAAACATATCTAGAATGAACTTTTGTATGAAATTTGCAAAACATAAGCCCAGCCGTTTCGGAACCTATGAGGAAGGAACTCACACACACACACAAAGTATATATATATACACACACACACATACATATATATACATATATATATATATATATATATATATATATATATATATATACATAAAGTGACTTATATATAGAGATAGATAGATAGATAGATAGATAGATAGATAGATAGATAGATAGATATCCATTAATACATTCCGTTTCTTTAGAATTTCATAGAGATACATGATATTAATAAGTTCTGTATTTTCTGTTATAAAGCGCAATCTGCATTTCGGTAAAAACGCTTTCTCACCTTTCACCGGTGTTTCATAAATTAAAAAAATAAAAATAAAAAATAATAATTAGCGAAAGAGAGAACTCGAGTAAATCTGGCCGTGAATCACTCGCTTAAATGATGTAAACGGTCTAAATTTAGAAGAACTTCAGAATCGTGTACCACTTGAACACTTCAACGGATTGTTCGTTTTCTTTTTTATTTTCTGTTTTATTTTATTTTCTTTTTTTTTTCTTTTTTTTTTTGTTGTTTTTAATTATCTGCCGGTTGTAGAAACATGTGGGCGATAGCCGGGTAAAGCGTGCGCATCTCTTGGTTGGTGCCGCCTCTCCCTGTCTCAGACGATTGTGTTGTCGCCGCTCACGGTGGAAGATGAGGACATTATCAAGGCATAAATATATAAATAAATAAATAAATAAATAAAACGCCAAAGGAAAAAGGTAGGGGAGAATCAAAAAGAAAACTCATTACTGAAAGATGGGAGGGAAGAGATAAAGAGGATAGACAGGCAGGAAAAAATCTAAAACAGTAAAGTGATCGTTAAATTCATAATCTAAAGACGTTGGTCGATATTTGTACATAAATTAGGATGAAACTATAAATTGAAATATAGAAATTTACAGTATTTAGTGTGTATACACACACACACACACACACACACACACACACACATATATATATATAATTATTTGTGTGTGTGTGCGTGTGTGCGTGTGTGTGTATATATGTATATATATGTATATATGTATATGTATATCTATTCTATATATATATATATATATATATATATATATATATATATATATATATATGTTTCATGGTTAAATTTTAAATTCTGAAAAAACAACATATAGAGACATATATTCGATTTAAGAATTTATTGTTTTACAAAAGGAATATATATATATATATATATATATATATATATATATATATATATATATATATATATATATTACACCCGAGACGCTTTTCTAGTTCAAGAAATTTAAATATAATTGTAACAGAACCATGCATATATATATATATATATATATATATATATATATATATATATATATATATATATATATATCTTCTATAATATAAAGCTGTGTGTGTGTGTGTGTGTGTGTGTGTGTGTGTGTGTGTGTGTGTGTGTGTGGTCACGAATAGTCTCCTATATGATTGACTATTTTAAAAAACTGATTACATATAATGATAGAAGATGTATCGAGACACAGGAATGGGTATGTTTGATCCTGCAGAACGGTGGTTCATTAAAATTGTGGGGTCTGCGTTCGCGCCTGGTCCACAAAGTATGGAAATAAAAAATTAAAAAAAGTGTTTTTGATATAGATGTACATAAGAATACTTTGATAAATATGTTTTAACTTAAATAGGGATGGTATAATAAAATTGTGGGGTCTGCGTTCGTGCTGGCCTCCATAGAATGGAAATAGGCACAAACTTTAATAAAGACTTTTCATATCTATCTGCGTAAGTATAATTTGATAATTATGTTTCAGTTTGAAGAAATATGGTGTAATAAAATTATGGAGTGTTCGTTCGCGCCTGACCTCCATAGAATGGAAATATGTCACAAAGTTTAACAAGGTTTTTTAATATAGATCCACAGAATATTGTGATAAGTGTTTCAGTGTGAACAGGTATGGTATAATAAATTATGGGGTTTATCCATTTTATTTTTACTATCATCATATTTTGCTTTGGTTTTGATACCCTCAAATTCGAAGCTATCTCTTTACAACCCTTTCTTTTCATAATCTATCATACTTTCATAAATCAGAGTCCATTTTCTGTAGGCTGTTTTATTGAACCCAGTCAACGACGGGTACTTTTGCTAGTATATATGCCCAGTCCTTATTTCAATGAATGAATTAATTTATATACACAATCTAATTTTCTTATATACATATATACATATATATATATATATATATATATATATATATATATATATATATATATATATATATATATATTATTATTATTATTATTATTATTATTATTATTGGCCCACAAGGAGCTTTCACACAGGCCATCAAAAATCTCTCCTTGAAAACAACCTGTAGTGTTCCCTGGAAGCTGAGTGGCAACAAGTCTCCCCAGATTTTCAGTATTCTCCATCTTTTTCGATAATATTTGCAAATGAATTTGCGTTATCATTGATTTCTCGCTAGCAGCGGCCATTGGTATCCACTGGGATTTGAGTGACAGTAAGCCTCCCCATGGTTCCAGTTCTCTTCGCACTTGTCCAGCGGATGTCTGATCAGTGCTCCTTCCTGGTCTTTCCATCCTCCTTGACCGTTCTCGGCTATTTGGTATCACTCTTTTTAAGGGGGTTGGGGATAGAGAACTTAGAAATATGAAGCTTTAATGTTCTTGGTTTCATGTAATGCTTCGCCATGTTTTGCCTCTGCAGCAGTTTGTCTGGCCCGCCCGCTTATGTGGCTTATGTGTATTAGTCCCCGTATTCAAGGGGGTTTCCTTAATATTTAAGCTGTTTTCATTATTTTTATTTGTTGTATCTTTCCAGCCATTCCTCTGATTCCAATTTTTCCCATTCGTTTTTCAAAGCTTTTCGGAATTGTTCCTAGTGCTCTTATTATTATAGGTATTATCCTGATTTTCTTCATCATCCATATCCCTTTAAGCTTTCTGACTAGCTCTGTGTATTTGCTCCGTTTTTACTTTTCTTTGATATTCGCCTTGTAGTCAACTGGAACAGAAAAGTCTACGATTTAACAGGACTTTTCTTTCTTGTTAATTATTACGACATCCGGTCTTCTAGCTTGGATGGGTTTATCTGTTTGTATGTCCATGCCCCACAGGATTTTGTGATTCTCGTTTTCAAGTACTGTCGCCGGCTTATGTTTGTAACACTTGTCTGTGCGTTCGAGATGCATGATTCTCACTTGGTCGTGTCTGTTCTTGTATTCCTTTTGGGCCAGTTTGCTGTATTCGCTTACTATATGGCTTATTGTTTCGTCTCTTTGTTCACAGAGTTTGCATTTGCTGTTTTCTTTGTGTTTTGTCGAGGTTTGCTTTGATGTGGTTGGTACTTATCGAGTTATCTTGTGCTGCAGTTATTAGGGATTCAGTTTACTCACTAGGAGTTCTCACACAGGTAATCATCAGAGATTACTCATTGACAACAAGCGCTGGTGTGACCTGAAGTCTGAGTGACAAGTCTTCCGAGATTTCCAGTACTCTCTACCTGTTTCGAAATAAGAGTCGTTTATCATTGATTTTTCGCAGGCAATGGCCACTAAGTCCCAATCTATTTCGTATTCATCAGTAGAGGTCTGGTTAGTGCTTTCTCTCCTCGTTTTTTCTGTCCATCTTGATCTTTCTCGACTATTTTTTTGTGGTGCCAATCGATGCTAACATTATTATTGTTATTGTTGTTCTTGTTGTTGTTTCATACATTCACATATAAGGAGATATGACATTTGCTTATCGATTTTCAATGTTAAGTTCAACAGTGCTAAATTAATTTATTAACAAACATGTGTAAATTAACAACAAAATGTTACTTTTTTATATTAGAACATACAAATATCTAATAACTATCTTCTTATTTATGTATGCATGTATGTGTCTGTGTTTTTTCTTTTGTTGTTATTCTGTTTCTGGGCTCGATCTTTGGACTTCTGAAGCGATAGCGCGTATGATATATATATATATATATATATATATATATATATTAATGAGCAATATATATATATATGTGTGTGTGTGTGTGTGTATGTGTGTGTGTGTGTGTGTGTGTGTGTGTGTTGCTTATTAATTATTAATGTTCATTTCTACGTTATCAACCATCATCCAATTACTGGAAATGCAAAGAGGATGGGTAGAGATTACATTAAGTAGTATAAATCTCGGAAGTTTTTTTTTAATTGCATCAAGGACGGCCTGGCAGCGAACGGAGATAGAGCCAGTGCACCTATATATATATATATATATATATATATATATATATATATATATATATATATATATATATATATATATATATCTTGTTGAATACAATTGTGTATGTGTTTACGTGTGTTATAGTAAGTAATTTCACGGAATTGGCCGTTGGGAATGAATGTAGATGAGCGTAGAAACTGTAACGATAAAATTGAAATATGTTTATAAAAGCAATCGAAGAACTTCAAAATTTCTCATGCACCTGATATATTCTGAAGATGGAATGAAACAGGAAGTGTGTTTTTATTGTAGCACATAAGCTCATTGTCATACTATTATTGATTTCTACAAGTGTATTGAGCACTATTAAAGTAAACACTAAAAACTAAAAACAAGAACCATATATGCGATTTAATGTATAATCTTATAAACCTATAAGAGTGAGAATGTGTGTGTGAGGAGACTTCTCAACCTATATACTCCACGAATTTTTGATCTACGGACTTGAAATTTGGTATGTAGGATATTCAGACATACGGAAAACTATGTAATCTGTTTTCATCCAGAAAAAAACGTCTACTAAAGGAGCAAAATTGGAGAAAAAAAAATAACGCTTTTTAAAAATCGTGTGACATTAGTCTAATGGTTATCGTACTTGACTCACTGTCTTTAGGTTTTGGTTTCGATCCCAGCTCAAATATTTTTTCTTTATTTTACTTACAAAAAGTGAACAGATTAGAAAAAAACATACTACTCGCATGCACATGTCTCAGTTTCTGTATTAATTAAAATATATTTATGCGTATTTTACGACCAGGAAACGCCGGGAGGCTTGCTGGTGGATATATATATATATATATATATATATATATATATATAAATTAGCAGTTCATCCCGGCTTTGCTCGGGCATTATGTACTGTTCATAACTTTATGTGAAAATGTATATATATTAAAAAGTTTGACTCATGTCCAGGTAACCTACATCTAAAATTTCAAGTGTTTAGACCCAAAATTTGGCGGAGGAGTTTGGTAGAATCTGCAAAGGTCAACTCTTTCAACTTTGACCTCTTGGCAGCCAAATATTTGCCCCCAAACTGATTAAAAAACTTGCTGCATGTCTGAATACCCTTTACGTAAACTTTCAAATGTTTAAACCCAAATTGGCTGAATAGTTTGCTAAAGACAGTAAAGGTCCAGTTTTTTTTTTTTTTACGTTGACCCCTTGGCATCCAAATTTACGGTCAAAAATCGATTAAATGTAAAATCTCAAATGCTTAGACCAAAAATTGTCTGACTAATTTGGTAGAGACCGCAGAGGTCAATTTTTTTTAAACCTTGACCCTAATTTTGACCCCTTAACATTTATTGTTTTGGGCTTAAATCAAATTCAAAAGTTTGATCGATGTCCAAGTAACCTACATCTAAAATTTCAAGTGTTTAGACCCAAAATTGCGGAGGAGTTTGGCAGAGTTTTCAAAGGTCAAATCGTCGAACTTTGACCCTTTGCCTACCTAATTTCTGGCCGAAAACCGATTATAAAGATTTTCCCAAATCTCAATACCCCTTATGTCGAATCTCGAGTCTGTAGACTGAAAATTGACAGAGCTATTTGGTAGGGAAATGCACACACACACACACACACACACACACATAATTTCACTTATATCTATGGAGCCTATATACGATGTCGCTAGGAATAAGAAATAGGGAAATGCTTTAGTATAGTTAGTAATCGGGACAGTTTCTGTGGATTGAGTCTCTCATGGATGGCCTATATAAATTGTTTCGTTGACTTATATAAAATTGATCTAACACATGTAAGTTTTTATAATATATATATATATATATATATATATATATATATATATATATATGTATGTATCTCAAGGTATATATTTCTTAGAATATCGTTGAAATTGTTTCAAATAATAAGCTCAATGAGATTATATTTCCGACTTCAGAGCTATGTCATTGAGATGCAACTAACCAGCATCTCTTTTGTTTTAATTTTCTTATCACTTTGTTTTTCCTGTGGATGGGGCATTCTACCGGATGTCAAACATTCTCCCATTAGTTTAGTTACTCCAACCGAGAGGTCTTTTTAAATATTATAACCGATCCTTTAAGTGCAATTGTTTGTATTTTTCTTGCACTTGGTTCACCGGGTATATTCGCCAGATAGTTTTTGAAATTCTTTTTCATTAGCCCGGTTGCTCTTATAATGACTGGAATGATTGATATCTTCTTAAGATTCTTGTTTCTTTTCATGTCGTACATAAGTCCTTGGCATTTTGTTACGTGTGTGCGTGTGTGGTGTATGTGTGTACATATATGTGTATGTGTACATATATATGTATGCGTACACACACACATATATATGTGCATATATATATATGTGTGTGTGTACATTTATATAGATATGTGTGTGTTTGTATATATATACATATGTGTATGTATATATATATATATATATATATATAT
Source organism: Euprymna scolopes (assembly GCF_053919585.1). NCBI lineage: Eukaryota > Metazoa > Mollusca > Cephalopoda > Sepiida > Sepiolidae > Euprymna > Euprymna scolopes. The sequence continues at coordinate 96,073,362 of NC_136502.1, forward strand.
GCGTGTGTACACATATATATACACATGTGTATATATATGCACAGATAGATAGATAGATAGATAGAACAATAGCTAATAATAGCGAAGGTGAAAATAAATACACAAACTTATTACCGAAAATTAATTCAAATTTATTCAACTTCTGCAAATATTCAATTATTAACCAATGGAATGCATATATATATATATATATATATATATATATATATATATATATATATATATATATAAAATGGGTTAAGGAATTCCAACGAGAGAAAGATGTATATTTAAATAAGGGGGTAGTCACCAACAATGTGTATTTTTTAACATTATTTTATTATTCCGTGTCTTGGTTTTTCATTGAGAATTCTGTTTGAATCATTGTAATAGTGTTTTTAAATCATTGAAATCGTTTTTACGCGTTTCAGACGTTCTGTGAAGCGTCCTTGTCAGACATTGTTTTCATTTGAAAATAAATTCTGACGAGGACGCTTCACAGAACGTCTGAAACGCGTAAAAACGATTTCAATGATTTAAAAACATTATTACAATGATCCAAACAGAATTCTCAATGAAAAACCAAGACACGGAATAATAAAATAATGTTAAAAAATACACATTGTTGGTGACTACCCCCTTAATTATATATATATATATATATATATATATATATATATATATATATATATATATATATATATAATTCCGCCCGGCATTGCCCGGTCGTAAAATACGCTTAAATATGATATTTTGATTAATGTAGATTTCGTATATAGTAATGATTAAAAAAAAAATGATTCGTGCGCCACCACCAAAGCTTAGGATTTACTTTTGCCTTTTACGTTAATGCCTGAGCTATGAGAACATGTTTGTTGCAAGGCTAAAAATGAAAAAACAACCAATAGCTATTACGTTACGCATGCATATTCGTAATGCTGTCGTTCGACCTTCACCTGTCAAATTCTATTTCTTTAATTTTCCTATTTTTGCATCGATTTTCCCCAGCTAAAACCCAAATATAAAGTTTTGCGTGGATTCGAATACTCTATATATTAAGTTTCATGTCTGTAGACCAAAACTGACAGAGGAGTTTGGTAGGCAAAATTTTTAAGCAGATATATATATAAGCATGCATATGTATATATAGCAAGAGATTTGTGTTTACTTTTCACGCAAATATTTCGCAACTATAAATCATGTAGAATATATGCATGAATATAATTTTTAATAGTGTGTAATAGTTTTTTGTTTACTTGCCTCCCCACGAGGACATATTAAGACACAAGGTTGGTTTTTAATATAAGAGGAAACTAGCTCCCCCAAAAGAGGCAATCTAGTTAGTAACAAAAATTAAAAAAAAATGTATTAGTCATGAAGGACTTCTCCTCCACTAACCGAGACCAAAAAGATGAAGTGAAAAAAGTGAAGCCCAGCATCTGAACAGATACTACACTTTGATCCTTTTCTCTATTTATTTACACGCAATAGTTAACTAAAGATGATCATCCCATGAGAACCCCGAAAAAAAAAACTAATAAGGAATTAATTAAAATGAATGTTTAAAAGAATATGCAAATTAGTTAGATCTTTTGCAGATAAATGCAATTCCGCGACCCATATATAACAAAGTTGTATTTTAAAAGTTATATGTGGGGACAATTCCACGTATCAAATCGTTGCTCTTGAGCAATCAGTTTTGGTCAATGTAGGGTCCGGTTGTTTTTGTTTTACGGCATATCAACCCTTTTCAGGTTATTTAATGCAGAATCCAAAGATTTTGAAAAAAAATTTTTTAATAGAATATATTTGTTGTTTTCAAGTCGGTTTCTATTTAACCAATAGTTGGGACCCTAACAGGTACTACCACTCCGGGTCAGAGTGGACCTGGGAGCAATGGCAATTACAGGGTGGCTCCACACTCCCCAAAGCCCGCAAGCTGGGGCCTCACCACTGGATATAGTTTAAGGTCAGATCCAGGACCATCAAAGGAAGGAGGGGAAACCCTTCATACCAATTGTCACTATCCAGTTCCCCCGAGAGGGAACTGGTCCCCCTCACTCTCCACATTAAAAATCGGCCTGGTGCCTAATTTGTTCAGTGGGGAAGCAAATATAAGCAAATTATAAATAAATAGGGAAAAGGTCTTTGGCCTTCGGGTCGGGATCAGAGTTTAGTATCTGTTCTGATGATACACTTAATTTAATTTTCCTTGGTCAGTAGAGGGGAAACTGAAACAATCATTATTTTTGTCTAATACCAAAGTGCCCCTTTTTACCCTTCTTTTTGGGGAGCTGGTCCCCCTTACCACATTAAAAACGACGTCACATTTTGCTTTCGGGGGGAAGCAAATAAATACCAATAAATAGAAGAAAAAAAAAGCTCGTTGGCCTTCAAGCAGAGATCAAAGTGTAATATCTGTTCTGATGCTACACTTTAATTTGTCCTTAGTCAATGGAGGAGAAACTCTCTATACTGAGAAAATCATTAGCTTGGGCTAATACCAGTGCCCCTTTTGCCCTTCTTTTAGGAAGCTGGATTTCACCCACATTAAAAACGATCTTGTGTCACATTTTGCTTTCGTGGGCAAGTAAATAAATACCAAAAGAAAAAAAGGGGTTTTAATATGAACATCAATACACACACACACACACACAAAATTATAGGAGTATATATATATATATATATATATATATATATATATATATATATATATATATATGCAGGTATGTGTACATTCCACACACACACACACACACACACACACATATATAGGTATGTTTGTATATGTGTATAATATGTATATATAATATACATAATCAGTAGTATTTTCTCTATTTATCGATCAATATAGGAATAAATAAATTATTCAAATTTACCCAAAAGTAATTGCATCTTAAGAAATACAGATGTATATACAGATGTAATATAGATATAAATAAATAGTAAATGTAAAATGGAAACTAAATTTCAATAAAAAAAAATAATAAAAAATATGCGAACTGAGATTGGCGGCAATCTCGGGACATTTTGAAGATTGTCAGACATCAAATATAAACGATGTTAATTTGTAGCCCTAGAATATCGGAAAGGTGTTTCGTTTGGGAAATATGGCCGTAGCATGGTTTATGACGTCTGCAAAGACAGTAAGGAATGAATGGATGAATGAATGAATGAAGGAAAGAAGAAAGGAAAGAAAGGGAGGAGATAGAGAGGAAGAGAAAGTAATAAAGAAAAAGAAAAAGAAATAATGATGTTGAAACGAAATAATCGTGGAAAAAAAAGAATAAGATATCGAAAATATGAACTAAAGAAAGTGAAGTAAAACTATTTAAAATAATAATAATAATAAGAAGAAGAAGAAGAAGAAGAAGAAGAAGAAGAAGAAGAAGAGGAGAAGAAGAAGAAGAAGAAGAAGAAGAAGAAGAAGAAGAAGAATGAGAAGAAGAAGAAGAAGAAGAAGAAGAAGAAGAAGGAGAAGAAGAGAAAGAAGAAATAATAATAATAGGAAGAGGAAGAAGAGGAAGAAGAAATAATAAGAATAATAATAAGAAGAAATAATAATAAGAAGAAGAAGGAGAAGAAGAAAATAATAATAAGAAGAAGAAGAAGAAGAAAAAGAAGAAGAAGAAGAAGAAGAAGAAGAAGAAGAAGAAGAAGAAGAAATGATACTTACCTTTGAACTGAAAAGGAGAAAAAGAAAAAAACCATGGGGGAAAGAAAAGGAAACCCGATTTTTACAGGAAGAAAGAGAAAAATAGAATTAAAGCGAAGAAGCTAAATGAATGAATGGAAGAACGAAAATAGATAATAGCAAACAAAATACGGAACGAAAGTTAGAAAGAAAGAACGTTTGCGTTTTGGAATTCGAGAGTAAAAGAAAAGAGAAAAAAAAACTAAAATACGGAAGGAAAGAACAGGATAATAGATACATACAGAAATAAAGAAGAGGAATGAAAAGAAAGGAGAAAAGAAAGAAGGAAAGAGAGAGAGAAACACAAAAAGAATGAACGAAAGGAAATACACGTGCTTTGACTTAGAAAGAAACAACGAAATACGGGAAGAAAGACAGAAATAGAAAAGACAAGAAAGGGTTAAAGGAAATTAGCAAAAAAGAAAAAAAGAAAGAAAGAAAGAAAGAAAAGAAAGAAAAGGCTTATTACTCACCCGATGTTTTGGGGATTTTGAATTTTCCATTTTTGTTTCCGTATTCTGTTTTCCCTTGTGTTTATAAAAATGTCCCGCTTTTTCCAGGAATTTCTTTGCCGGTTATTATTTCCTTTTTTTCCCTTTTCCGAAGCCTTTTAATTTCTCTCTCTCTCTCTCTCTCTCTCTCTCTCTCTCTCTCTCTCTCTCTCTCTCTCTACGAGTTTTTTTTTTTTGGCACTATATTTGCATGCAATACAGGCGCACCAGATTCCTTTTGTATCCCCCAATCTTCATCATTTCCAACTCCTCAACAAAGGATGACGAGAATAGCAAAGGAAATATTTTGGACGAAAATGTTTGTTTGTTTTTTTTTAAAAAAAAAACGATGAAAAAAATTAAATCCGAACCCCTCCAATAAATCGAGTAAGGCAGACGTTTCGATTGATCCAATGTTCCTCGTCGCACGGCGTGTCTCTAATGCAAGTCTGCATGTGTGTTTCTATTCGTCCACGCAGCGTGTTTGGTTTTCGATGATAATAATATTGATAATAATATTGATAGGAATACTATTGATAGGAATAATAGAAAAAGAAAGATGAAGTATGGAGACGAGAGAACCAAATAAAGAGACAAGTTCTGATTTTATAAACACTTAGAGGTACAGAATCCGCCTTTTGCCGGTGGCAACCTGGTGTCAAAAAGGGTTTTTACATTCGTACTGTAATATTTTTTTTTCTATATCGTGTCGTCTTTAACGAAGTAGTAGTAGAAGGCGCGGTCTTGGTGTTTGAGCCACGCGTATCACGGGAGCGTGTCGGCTTGGATGGGTAGATTGCAGGTGGGTACAGCCGGTTGTATGGTTAGATTGGTGGATGGGGTAGGGGACGGTACGAAATAAATAAAAAATATAAATAAATAAATAAATAAACACACGGACGGATGTATACACACACTAAAAAATAGGTGAATAAAATGCAGTGAAATCCGCACAATAAAACACTGACGAGGCGCAGCGGACAAACGGTTAATAAAAAGGAGAGCAAGGAAGACGCGATAAAGGAGAGTAAGGAGCGTTTTTGTCAATTGTAGTTGCAGCGACGGCTGCTGTACACGAGGTGAGCGTGGCTGGGTTTAACAGCAGCAGCAGTAAACGGAAGAAGATGAAGAATTGGTGGAAGGCGCGAGGATGGTGCGTCTAAAAAAAAAGTGAGATGGGAAGGAACTGGGAGAAAGACTCCCCAGAAAAGTCTACAGCGATGAGCAATAAGTATTATAGTAAGAGAGTGGCGGGAGGAGACGGCAGATAAGGGTCGGGCATGTGCGTGAAAAGGAAGAGGTTTGTTTTGTTGAGCGTGTGCGCGCGTGCGTGGTTTCTGGTGACAAAGCCGGCATCACAGACGCTGTTTGCTGATGATAACTTTCTTCTTCATCATTTTGCTTCATTTTCTCCGTGTTCTTTCTTTCTTTTCTTTTTTTTAATTTTTTGAAGTTTTATTTAGAAGAACATTTCGAATGAAGTTCGCGTTTTTATGTCTTAAAAGTAAAAAGGCAACGGAATTAACAGTTCACTGATGGTGACGCCAAAAGCACCGATGGTTTGTGGGTGGAAAGGGGTACTAACAACGGTAGATTGGCTGACGACGGAAGATCGGTAATGAAAACGCGTGGAGAAAAAGGAAAGCGTTCATAAACAAGACATGACAGTTCTAGCATTCTAACCGACGCCTACCGCAGGCTAATCGTGTTCACCCAGGTAAAATGGTATCAATGGTATAGGAACGATATTAGAATTATATCGGAATGGTGTTTACAATAGTATTAAAAAAAACAAATATAAATTATATTTTTCTGTACAAGTGTGTGTTTCTTTTCTTCTGATACCTTCTCATTAGACTGATGGTGCTGAAAAATTACGAACCACAAAATACCTGTTGGTAAAGATCAACAATTCTATTTCTTATGACCACATATTGCCACACACACACACACACACACACACACACATATATATATATATATATATATATATATATATATATATATATATATATATATATATATATAAAGTAAAAAAAGTTTTTTAATTTTTTTCATATTATTTTGTATTCCTGCACGTCACGAATTGAAAACGAATAAAGAAAAGCTTTTATACATTTCGTATTCTTTTTATACATATCCAGTCATAAAACATCGTTAAACTCACTACTCGTTCAAGCAGCCGCCAATAGCGTAATGGTTAGGAGCCTTGACTGCCGTACAAACGGTCGGGTTTCAATCCTGGCTTGAGGTAGTTGCCTGTCTAGCCGCACTGATGAGCTGTGAAACAGCGAAACAGTTCTGTATGTGGATGACTATATATATATATATATATATATATATATATATATATATATATATATGAGGCACCCCCAAAAATGGCCGAAAAATCAAGTTGTTGTTGTTTTTTAAAACTAAATTACATTTATTAAAATCCATTATTTCTGAGTAACTTTTTTTTTCCAGAAAGATAAAACCCTGAATTTTATCATATAGAAAACAGAATAATCTAAAACATTTTCTACTATTTTTAATTAAATTTTAAATGTTAAATTTTCCCCAAAAGTTAACAATTGACATTTTTTGTCTTGCACAAAAAACGTACATAAATATTTAAAAAAAAAAAGATTTTTGAAATAATTAATTTATTTATTTATTGTCTAAGATTTAGCATGATTTTCTATGAGAATATGCAAAAATATTATAATATAAGTACCTGGATTTCAAATAATTCCACTTATTCATATAGGAAACCAGTTACTTCGCGTCGATCTAGAGTCTAGATCGACAATGTTTACGTTTGAAGTTGATAAAAAGCAAACTATGGAAGACCGAACAGGCCAAAAAAAACTTATTTTTCAGTGACGAAAAGTTCAATGTATTATTAACGCTGAGGCTGGCCAGTACCAGATGGGTGACCATTTGTATGAGTTTGGTTTTTAATGTGTATGTGTGTGGGGTCCAGGCTCCCCAAAATGGGGGGGGGCAATTTAAAGCAGAATAAAAAAAAATTATTTCAGCGCGTTTGGTCCACCGTAGTCGAAAGGCGGCAAACGTTTTCAAACGGGAACGAAAAAATGATGCTATTTTTAACACAAAGGACACAATATTTGTCGAATTTTTTTTTGTATCGATTCTTCAAAGCATACCCTGTTTAATAATGGTCATGCATTATTCGGCTCGCAAAAAAAAAAAATGTTGATTTATTTATCAAAGATTTTAAAATGGCTTTTTTCGTATAAATATTTAAAAAAAATTTTTTTTTTTTTGCTTAACTTAACTTAAATTAATTATTTTACTTAACATATTCACCGAATTTCACACTTCAAAACTCAAAAGCGGGATAATTAAACACAATCGAAGTTCTGATATTCAGACGTCAAAATAAGGTATGCAAACAATTTTTTTTTTAATCTATAATTCTGTCCCTTACAACAACACAATATGTTGTGTTCAGTTTCAGATGATTATTTTAAGCATATTTGTATCCCCTCAAAACAAGGGGGGGAGGTTTGTAGGCAAATATATATATATATATATATATATATATATATATATATATATATCGTTTATGAAAAATAAGTACACTGTTATAAAGTTCATTCTTCTCTTAATAATCGCTGAAAATTTCGTATTGATCGGATAATTATCTGATTTTTGGTAGATTTTTAAAAAGACGGTCCGCCAAAAAGTACTTAACTGCCCCTCCCCCAGTTTTGGCGGTGCCTAATATATATAAAGCTGAACATCTGTGTGTGTGTCTGGTCACGAATAGGCTCCTATATGGTTGACTATTATAGAAAACTGATCACATATAATGATAGAAGATGTATCGAGACACAGGAATGGGTATGTATGATCTGACATAATGATGATTCATTAAAATTGTGGGAGTCTGCGTACGCGCCTGGTTCACAAAGTATGGAAATAAAAAATTAAAAAATTAAAAAAAAAACGTTTACAAGTGTTTTTGATATAAATGTACATAATAATACTTTGATAAGTATGTTTTAACTTAAATAGGGATGGTATAATAAAATTGTGGGGTCTGCGTTCGCGCTTGGCCTCCATAGAATGGAAATAGGCACACACTTTAATAAAGTCTTTTCATATCTACCTGCGTAAGTATACTTTGATAACTATGTTTCAGTTTGAAGAAATATGGTATAATAAAATAATGGGGTGTTCGTTCGCGCCTGACCTTCATAGAATGGAAATATGTCACAAAGTTTAACAAGGTTTTCTTAATATAAATCCACAGAATATTGTGATTAGTGTTTCAGTGTGAACAGGTATGGTGTAATAAATTATGGGGCTTATCTATTTTATTTTTCCTTTCATCATATTTTGCTTTGGTTTTGATACCCCCAAATTCGAAGCTATCTCTTTACAACCCTTCCTTTTCATAACCTATCATACTTTCATAAATCAGAGTCCATTTTCTGTAGGCTGTTTTTGAACCCAGTCAACGACGGGTACTTTTGCTAGTATATATATATATATATATATATATATATATATATATATATATATATATATATATATATATGGCAATATGTGGTCATAAGAAATAGAATTGTTGATCTTTACCAACAGGTATTTTGTGGTTCGTAATTATATATATATATATATATATATATATATATATATATATATATATACATATATACATATATATATATAATGAAATAAGAATTACAGTTAAGTTTACCAAAATGATCCAAGATCGCAAAACTAAAGTATATTATGAATATGAAAGAATTAATATTTATAAAGTAATCTCAACCAGATGTAAAAGCTCGATATAACCAAATAGTAGATAGAGCTTATAAGAACAAATAGTTAATAAAACATGTTTTCTAACATGTTTTATTAACTATTTGTTCTTATTATAAGCTCTATACCCTATTTGGTTTTATCGAGCTTTTACATCTTGGTGAGATTACTTTATATAAAATTTTAAAAATAGTTAAAAACATATTTAATTTTAAAAAGGAAACACTAACCAAGTGGATAGTCCTTAATCCGCGGAGTTTCGAAGAAATACTTTGCTTCTCATCAGAGGGTAGGATTTAGCAAAATGCGGGATCGGATTTTGCTTGCAAAAGTATTTGATGAAACTACAAGTAAGTCATAGATCTTACTTGGTAACAAAAAGTGAAGGAGAGGGAATAGGGTGAATAAAAAAGTGATTTCATGTGAATGGATAGTCTGGTGAAGGGTAAAGTATCCAATGAGGGTAAAATCCAAAAATGCAGAATCCAAGAAAGTTAGTTAAATTTCCATTCGCACAAGTAAATTCCAAGGGAATCGCGTAATTGGAAGATGATCCAAAGTAATCCAAAAGGAAGAAATCCGTGGAATAATTCACAAATAGGTACAAGGAAAAGGGAATGAATTCCAATGATATTATTGAAAGAAAGATAAAATGTGCGTAAAAAAAAAAACAGGGAAGAAATGTAAAACTCGACTGCCAGGGCGAGTTTTACATTTCTTCCATGTTTAAATGCTAAAAAGCTTTCTACTTTACCAGCTTCTTCCCTCGAACAGCTATACTTTGGAATTCCTTTCCGGCTACTTGCTTCCCTGACTGCAAAACTTAAAATGTAACGTAAACCAACTTCTTCTTTCTTAGGCATGGCCCCAAATAGTAACCCCTTCCATCTAAGTGACGATATGCCATTGTTTGAGGTAAAGATCATATATATATATATATATATATATATATATATATATATATATATATATATATATATATATACTTTAGAATAAAATTATCTAACAATCAACTGGTATGGAAACCTGTGATTTAGCAAATAAGGTGTAAACCATTATAACTATTTGCTAATATTTTCTACTCTGAAGAGATGGTAGACATCGAAATCCTATAGGATAAGGAGTTATAATATTTCAAATGTATTCTTTGCCTTACATAGAATAATATAAATCTTTTGATTTGAAATTCAAACATTTCGCGTCATAAATTTTTAAATTCATTGAATGACTAAAATTATATATATATATATATATATATATATATATATATATATATAGTCATCCACATACTGTACTGTTTCGCTGTTTCACAGCTCATCAGTGCGGCTAGACAAGCAACTACCTCAAGCCAGAATCGGAACCCGATCGCCCAAATGACAGTTCGAGCTTCTGTTATCTGTTTTTTGTTTTTGGGATACGTTTTGAATGAATTCAATTATTTACGGAAGTGCATTTTTACCTAAATGCGAGTTAGTAACAGTACTTTCCTCTCTTCCTTCACCCACCCTACTCTCTTCCTTCACCCACCCTACTCTCTTCCTTCACCACACTTCCCTCCAAAACCCCTACTGCTTACATTCACAAACTGTACACCCCACTTTCTTCCAGAATGCAACCCACACTCGAATGTTTTATAAAAAACGAATGTAATCTTGACTCTCGTTCCAGTATTGCCCCTTTTTTGGTCTGATGAAGTGTCCAATTTGATTTGGGATTACACGGGAGCACGTATGCACATATGTAACCAGTAATGTTTGTGTAATCAACAGACTACATATGCATATATCTATATGTATGTGTGTTTACTAGCAGGGAAGCCCGACGTTGTCCAGGATTGAATAAGGATCAACAAACGTTCCGCCCTCCCATACTTTTATTGTCATCATCGAAATCGACGAAATTGCCCACTTTTTTTTTTAATTAAATCGATTGATTTCCTGCTATAGTTAGAGGCACCCTACGCGGTGTACTGAGAGAAAACCGCATATGCCTCTATGCAGTGACTTAGCCTACAATACATTATAGTCTACATTGCAATTGAGAAAATCTACTGTTGATTTTATATAATTATCGCTACATAATGGCTTCACTTCAAGTTTAAAATTCAAAAGTCAAGTATCATGGCGCAATTTTGCTAAAAAGAAACATTTATTTCGAACGCGCCCCTGTCTTATAAAATAATCTACAGCTGATTTTATACGTTCGAATTTTCTGCTTGTGCGGTGATAAAACTTCTCAAATGTGATGTTAGGTTGTATAAAAGTGTTAACTTTGGTCTAAATCGAACTTCCTTCTTTAACCGGGTTTTTTCAATTATCGATTATCGATTGTCGATACTTTTCAAACGCATACTTATAAAAAAACGTACGTAAACTCCCAGACACATCAAGTACCTTCGGATGAAATTAAAAAAAAATCAGCCCAGTCGTTTTCGAATCAATAAGGAGAAAAATGTATCTATATATAGATTTAGTTTTTGCACTTAAGCTACACAGAATTTTTCGCGTTTCATGCTCGTGAATATTCTCCAGGCTATTGCATGGAAACAATATTATTGCGTGTTTTTATATATTGCCGTAATGTTTGCTAGTTAGCCAATCGGATACTTTTGTTATTCACACACCTATTTATCACAGCCAATGGTCGCACGTTTATCAGGCAGAGGTTCACTTGACCCCTAATTCACCGCTTTCTTATTTTGATTTTGGAGAAAATAGGTCCTTTCCTTTTTGTTAGAGATTGACCGAGTCTTAATCTGAATTTTTTCGCTAACATTTTAATTTATACTAGTTTACTTATTTGTTTATTTATTATTATTATTATTATTAGTAGTAGTAGTAGTAGTAGTAGTAGTAGTAGTTTTATTGTTGTTGTTGTTGCTGTTGTTATTATTGTTGCTGTTGTTGGTGTTATTGTTTTTATTTTTGTTGTTATTTTTATTATTATCATTATTGTTGTTGTTGTTTGTATTGTTTCTGTTGTTGTTGTTATTATTATTATTGCTGCTGCTGTTATTATTATTGTTGTTATTATTATTGTCATTATTATTGTTGTTGGTGTTGTTGTTATTGTTGTTGTTGTTATTATTATTGTTGCTGTTTTGTTGTTGTTGTTGTTGTTGTTTATTTATTATTATTATTATTATTGTTGTTGTTATTGTTGTTGTTGTTATATTTTATGTCTGACTGTTGTTATTTATAGGCGGATCATAACAAATGACCATAGGCTATCAGCATCTTCTTGTCTCCAGTACTTTCCAACAGATTCTAGTCTTCCACATTGCAATGGATTCCAATTTTCTCAATCCACTTGTAAAATCCTTTTGTCACACTCCCTAGGGATTTCATTACAATGGATACAACTTCTACCTTCTTCCACTCCCACAATCTTTTTATCTCACTTCTCAAATCTTGATACTTTTTCGACTGCCTCCTTTTCTTTTTCCTCCACATTCACGTCAGCTGGCACTGATGTAGCAATGATTATTTCCTTGTGTTCTTTTTTTCCAACAAATCTGATCTCCTTGCTTCCATCACATTATCACATTGGATATTCATATCTCACAATAACTTCACATTATCACTTTCACCCATACGTTCTGGAACATGTTCGTATCATTATTTACTGCATTCCAACCTTCTTGCATATATCCCAATGGGCATTTCTCGCAATATTGTCATGAACTTTCTTGTACTTCTTTTGAGCTAACTTCTCACAACTACTGACGAGGTGTTGTATATTCTCATCTTTCTGTCCACACAATCGACACGGGGGACTTTTAGTCGTTTTATCAATGCGATTCTTCACACATTTTGTCCTAAGCGTTCGCTCTTGTGCGGCACATATTAAGGTTTTCTGTCCGAACCTTCAAGACACATTTTGACAACCATCGCCATTTTTTCTTTGTCCACCGCCTCTAGTAGATTCCTACTGAATTAACCATGTATTTTTTTTTCTTCTCAAACCACCCGTCTTTAAGTTTTTGCTTATTTGTTGCCTTAAATTGCTTGCTTCTTACTAGTTCGCTCGCTTGCAATTTTTCAAACTTTGACGTACACGTTTCCTTACAGTTATTAGTAGGGCTAGGACAACAGCATCTTCTTTTCAAGCTGTTTTTTCTTCTTTTATTTTACACATCGTTCTACACTCGTCGGTTTTCGCCCCCCCCTCCTTTCTTTTCACATAACCTATCGGCATTACTTTTTGGTTGAAGAGCTCCATTCATTGTCATCGTTTTCCTTGTTTTCCTATTCATAGCTTTCAGCTCATATTCTAATAATACCCGCCCCATATAGAAGTATAGCTACTGCCCATGTGTTTACTGTGATATTATTATTATTATTATTATTATTATTATTATTATTATTATTATTATTATTATTATTATTATTATTATTATTTGTATTTTTTTTCTTTTTACAGTAACATAAATCAGTCTAATAACTAGGGGTATGACAACAGAATATTCTTTTCATTGTTTTGACTCTCGAGTATATATCCGACACAGTTAATCAACCGAGAACCACATCACTCTATCTAAAAGCATATAAGATATTAACTGATACACACTCGAGAGTCAAAACAATGAAAAGAATATGCTGTTGTCCTAATCCTACTAATAACCAATCAATTTTTTATAATTGCGAGAAAAAATAAATGAGTGAATATTTTGTCATAGAGGGAAGCAAGGTGGAGAATAGTTAACAGATACCCATCACAATGATTTTTAAATAGTAACATTATTATGTAGAAAGTCATTCTTCACATTCTTTGTTAACCCATTATGACCTGAATTATGATGTAGATGATTAAAAAAAATATTGTTCATTTTAGATTACAACATACTGAATGTAAGCAATGGACAGTTGCAATCTGGAGGTATCTAGCATCTACCCAGATACTGAACTAATACGTACAAGGCGTGTTGGAATCAATTCCCACTTTGTTTACGTCGTTATATTACGTCATTTATTTACGACTGAACGAATTAGTTCAATCATTAAGGGTTTATATTCTGTTTCTAAACAAATTTTCTATTTTGCATACGAACGGTTGATTCTTTTTAATCGTTTATGAAAATTCCAGAAGGCATTAACAACGATCAAAGTGCAAATGATATTTGTTTGGAATTGTTTTTCACAATATTAGCCACCGTCCTCTCTATTTTCTTTTCACATACAACCTATCGACATCATTCAGTAGATGAAAAGCTCCCTTCATTGTGATCGTTTCCCTTGTCTTCCTGCCTGTATATCTTTCAGCTCGTTAAATTGTCAGCTTCTTTTATTTTATCTAATTTCGCGATTTCTAAATAGGTGTATCCACTTCTTCAACCTCTTTTATCATTTCGCCATTCAAAAGCTTTATTCCTTCACGTTCAACAATTTTCCCCTTTTTAATTTCAGTGAAGCACACTTTTTCATGCCCAATTCTATACCTACGTCATTACTGAACATTACTGAACCATGTGAACAGTCCCCACAAGCATACTTAGCTTGTATTCATAATTTGCATATAGTTTAAAGTCATCTATAAATAATAAAGGTTTCTTTTCTGATTCATATTATGTTGATGCAAAAATAATGTTTATTTTGGCGTTCAACTTCAAAAGATCATAACTCCTTTCATTATAAACTTTATTAATCGAAATAAAAATGATTAGAATCGACACATTTTTGCCAACGAGAAACAAGTGCATTTATCCCATTAGCATAGAAATCCAGAGTTCTGGAACGGATGAAGTAATTGAAGGCCGATTCAGCATTCTCTCAGCTTTTGAAGCATTTTTCGCGCAGGAAGTTGTCGAGATGCTTGAAAAAATGATAATCGGTGGGAAAGAGGTCCGATAAATATAGCGGATGAGGCAGGTTCCCGTAGCCCAATTCGTTCAGCTTCTGTAGGGTCAGTTGAGCAATATGCGGGCGAACGTTTACATGGAGGGGAATTGGTCCCAATCTCGGACACATACGTTGGAGCTTTTGGTGTACTTCGTCAATTTATCGGCAGTACTTCTCCGCCATAATCGTTTCGCCTGGATTCAAGAAGCTGTGATGGATGAGACCGGCCGCAGACCACCAAACAATCACCATAACCTTTCCTTAGTGCCATTTCGGCTTCGAGAAGTGTTGTGGAGCTTCTACGATATCCAACCACTGTGCCAAACATCACCGGTTGTCGTAGAGGATCAACTTCTCATCACACGTCACAATCCGCTCGATAAATGGGTCGTTTTTGTTGCGTAGAAAAAGCGTAGAAGACACCTCAAAACAACGATTTAAAAAAAAAAATTATCTTCAATTCCATACGGCACCCATTTATCCAACTTTTTTTTACTTCCCTATTTGCTTTTAATGACGATAAACACTTGAACTTTGATCCCTCTAGTACCTCGTCTACATCCCTTTTGTTTTTCAAGTAAGATCTCTTGATGTTCCAGATATTGGTAAATCTCAGCTACCAAAATGTCTGTTAACAGTTTCCACATCAATAGAAGGCAGGTGATGGGTCGATAGTTAGCAACTGCAGTGCTCTTGAATGTAAATTTTTGGCAGAGCACTGGTTATCCATGCCTGTTCGATTCAAGAATTACATTCCCTATCAAAATTGCGTCAATTTGATGCAAGTTGGTTAAACACAGGAGGCTTTACTTTTGGAACGTGTTTACTGTCAGGTGGTCCGGTGACATATTAAAAAAATATTAAAACTGACTTTTTAATATAATTAGTTATGGATATGCGAGCGACTACAGTGAAGGTTAACTCATTTTCATATTCCTTTAAAAAGAACGAACGTCAATTAATTACTCGCTTTTATTGTTTCTTATTAGATGATTAGTTTCATTTCAATATTACGTTGAATTCTGATCGTGCATAGGTTTTTATATAATTGAGTAGAATTTAAACGAAAACGTTCAAGAATACGAATATATATATATATATATAAAGCAGTCGCTTGAGCAAATTAGCAAGTGTGCGTGGGCCTGTGTCACAAGAAAAAGGAAAAGGAACAGCACGTAGTCGAAGGGATTATATATTGTATGATAATCAATAGAGAATTGGCTTTATAAAAAATAAAGAAATCTGCATGAAGTAAGATATAATATTTATGCGTACTTTACGACCGGGCAACGCTCGGTGGCCTGCTAGTGTCAAATAGAAAGCATGACTCTGTGGTAAATTATTCTTTTTCTATTTAGCTTCTCTTTCTTCCTTGCGTAGTACTTGTATTCTTAACCATAACAACACAAATATTTTTGTTTCATGATTAACAATTCTAACTGTAATATTTTATATTGGGCGGAACAATATTGATCAGAATGAACGCACGAGGTATATTTTATTAGCGGTTTATTTTACTGTCCAAAAGAGTTAACAAACTCAATCCAAGGGAGGCAACTCTTAAAAACTAAAGAGCCCTCTACCTTGCGACACTAACAAACCGTTTTAATCTGTTCTTTACTTTAGGTTTTCTATGCCATATTTATTTTAAGCATAGTCATACACCTCGCAAACCATTTTGTCCTACCGTATCCACGAATGCATTGTCATCATTACCGTGTGATTATAATGGGTTCGAGTTTCGGCGAAGGGTAACAAGATTAGAGACGGTGTATAACAATAATGCTAAAAACGGTATTTTTCATTACGAGGCTAGAACAAGTATAAGGTTAGAATGGCGGAAAATTCCATGAGAAATTATGATTGTTATACAAGATATTGCGAGGTGCCTTCAATAAGTTTCCATGATTTTTTGTACAGACATTTAAAATTGTCGTAGACTTTTGAAAATTCAATGTGTTATTGTTATACATCTTATGAGATGACTAACAAATTTTTATGATTTCAGATTCAAATGAACAGCTACAGCAGGAATTGTAATACACACTACTAAAGCTTGACTGACACACCTGTTGAATTTAAAAAATGCAATCTGGATGTGAGGACATTTTAGAAGAACGCTCCAGCCTGCTTTTGGACCGTCTAGTATGAATCGAGCATCAATATTTGAGTGGTATAAGAGAGTCAAGAAAGGCAAGGAGTCCGTAAGTGATGATGAGACGTGTGAGAAAGTAAGCAGAATTGATTAGACAAATAAAGAATTTCATAGATAAGGACCGTCGTGTGTCTAGAGACAATAAGTGCATAATTTGATGTCAGTGTAGCAACTGTACACGCAATTATTTGCAAGAAACTGAAGTTGCGGAAGATTTGTGCGAAGTTTGTTCCAAGGTTGCTCAGAGAAGATCAGAAGGAAAGGCGTTGTCATAACAAGATAGGCATCAAGACAGTTCCCCACCCCTTCCATTGTCCAGACCTTGCTCCCTGTGACTTTTGGTTATTACCTAAGCTCAAGGAAAACATTAGAGGCTGTGATGAGGGGCATTGACACGTTCTTACATATAACGTTTCGAGCGAGTCTTGGGGTAACCGCCCAACGGTTATAAGGAAGTATTTTTTAAAGTTCGCCTAGTGTGGTTGTTTACCTGTGGCTCGATCCCTACCGTGGACATCAATATAACATTCTCAACCCACAACTGACGACAAGGTACACAATGTATAGTTCTAGGTGGTTAGAACCCCTACCAAAGTTTTCACGAAGACAAGGTTGATATAACGCTGGATGCACATTTGTTGATCTCTTCTATCTCCTTTCTTCTGCTGAAAAGAAATATCATTCAACTGGGTTGATCTTTCTTTTGAATTCGCTTGTGAGTATTAACAATTATAATAACTGACGCTGGTTGTAGCTTTCGTATAATTAATTATTTACAAAAAAATAACAATATTAAATATGTACAGTTTTACGCAGGAGAATAAAAAAGAAATAAAATGTCGTTTGCAACATTTCTGTTTCTGTAGGTTACAACAGTCGCTTTTTCGTCACCTTTTTAATAACCGATTCTTGCTTCCAATCGGAACGGCGGGGTGGGAAACTATTTGACCAAGATGGGCATCAGGACAGTTCTCTACTCTCCTTATAGTCCAGACCTTACACTCTGTAACTTTTGATTATTTTCTAAGCTCAAATATAACCTTAGAGTCTGCTGTTATGAGATAACTGAGGAGATGAAAGTGGATCATTGACACGTTGGTACAAGAAGACTTCCTTGGGGCCTTCCAGAAGTTGTTGGAATGGTACAACAAGCAAATGCATTGCAGGAGATTACTTTGAAAGGGACAAGATTTTAATACCAATAAAAGTGTCCATACGAAAAAAGAAGTCTGGAAACTTATTGAAGGCATCTCGTTCGTTACAAGAAAAAAATACGTGGCAGATATGCGAGTTTGTATTTATTTGCTTCCCCACTGAGCAAATTAGGCACAATGCCGTTTTTTTAATGTGGAGAGTGGAAGGGAGGGGAACTAGCTCCCTCGATGGGGAAGACAATTGTTATGAAAGGGGAGAGGGATCAGCTTCCTCGATGGGGAAGACAGTTGGTATGAAAGGTGTCCCCCTACATTGACCAATAACTGATTGCTACAAGAACAATGGTCTTATATGTAGGGGGGATCCCACATATGGTCTTTAGTTCAGCATCTGTCTGAACAGATACTAAACTTTGTGAGTTGATATTGGCCAGAAGGCCAAGCAATCCCAAGTGGGATTTGGAGTTCTGGCAAAGATGCGAGTTCAATTCTGCTTTCTCTTGTGTTTACATCAACACGTGCAAATGTCTTTATATATAAAGGGTGGACAGGTATCAACAGTCCATCTCGCTGTAAATTGCTGGGAGAAAATAAAGTCAACTCCAAGAACAAATAATACTTTCGATTATTATTATTATTATTATTATTATTATTATTATTATTATTATTATTATTATTATTATTATCATCTATTTATTTATTTATCTATTTTAATTTTTAATCCTAATTATTACAGCTACTAGAAGGAAAGGGGGAGAGAGAGACGAACTATTAACAGGGAAATTTCCAATGGGTCTACAATGCAGGACTCAAGACAGAACAGCGATAAGAAATATTTGTTGCAGTTCCGTGCCAAAGATGATGATGTTCGTCCATCGCTTGTGAAGATGACTGTGGGTTCAGAGATGGTTTGTTAGACCGATTCGAGCATATTAGACACTTGTGGGATGGTTCCGTGGCAGACGTGCTGACTACTCTGTCTAATTTTATTTGTACGTTTCCTCTCGTGTTCTTCACTGCATGCGGATTTTGCAATTGTAGCCCTTTATGAGTTGCAGCACGAACATCTTGGGTTATTTTCCCCATGAATACTAATCGAACTGCTTAAGGGCGACCATAGAAAATATATACGACAGAAGGTTAAACGGAGAATTACGAGCAACTCACACAAAACGGCCTTTAAGAATAAAAACAATTTTTGTCAGTGTTTTGTGGTTTGTATTTGACATATATAAGTTTGAAACCTTCTGATATTTGCATATTGGTTTTCAAAAATAGCATTTCATTAATTAACTATTATGCTATATTATGACTTCATTAAATATTTGTTTGGATTTTGACCACGAATATACTATCAAATCTTTCTAATTAATTGCCCACAAAACACTTGATCATTTTCGGGAAGAAAAAAACGCTTTCACGTCGATATTTAAACCTCCATTGTTTTTCTATCAAAACAAAGAAAACAAACCGCAAGCTGAAAACCGACCCTAAATAAAACCAAGCCAGCGGCATTAACCCTAGATGCGTTGAACCGGCTTCCTCCGAAGGAGAAATGGTCTCCAGTTATCTATATGTTGCGGTTACAGGAGTTGACAACGTTCTGTTTTTGCACTTCTTGCTTGGAGGTGTTGACGTCCTCCTGGTATCCCCAAATGGTTCCCATCTGGTACTAACCATGCTCAAAGTTGCTTAACTTCGGTAATCTAACGTGAACCGGTGTTAATGCCGTAAATGACCCTAAAAAGCTTATTCAAAAAAAATTTTTGTATAACTTCAGAAAAAATAGATTTTTTTAAAGTGAATAACCCCCTCTCTACATAGGTACTGTATAGATTTGTTAACAAAAATTACATGCATACATTTTTTCCTCAATGATTTCTGCCATTTATTCGTCCTTGTTAGAAAACAAAATTTCACTTTGGCTTGTTTTCTTCTAGTTTAATATTTAGTCCTGCTCAATATTTTTATTTGTTAGCTTTAACACTGCAACATAGAAACGTAAATTTTTATCATGTAACCTTTTCGATTGCATCGACAGGTTGTTGATATTAAAAAAAGAATACTGTTTACTCTTATTTACTGCAAATAAGACACATTGCTAACGAAATATAAATGGTACTGTGAAATAGGGACCATCCCTACAAAAACATCTTAAGTGAGGAGTTGTGGTGCAAGATGCTTGTTCACATTATATTTAAATGTATGCATATTTTCACAGTGATGGAAACTGGAAGCAGGGAGGATATTCCAAACGGTAGAAGTTCGAAGAATGAAACTATTAAAGTAGAAAGCCTTCCGGCATCTGGGGGCCTTCACAGTGACGGGGTGGGATTTTGTTATTGCTTTTTATTTTAGTTTGGTGGGGGTATTTACGTCGAGAGGGAACCAGTCTCGCAAAGTGGGAGCACATTCTATTGAAGTAGTAAAGGTAACCCAGGAATGAAACACGCTGCGGCGACGATGGTAAAGAGTTGGGGCTTAGTTGACAGTGTGAGGCCTATCATATCGGAGGTTCATTTTTGGGCCTCGCCTAAAAGGGAAAGACTAGTGTTTGATGTACCAGCCAAGATGTGACACTACTCCATGGATAAAAAAAAATGGCGGCTTTGTTTCTCTGATACTTTCATAGAATCTCTCCCATTTTCCTGCTTTCCGGCTGACTACAATATGGTCGTCTTCAAGTCCAATGTAAACAAGTTCTTGATGAGTCGCTCCCCTTAAGTAATCCAATTTACCAAATTTCCGCAACTAACAATTACTACGGCATTGCCCCATTGACCACTGTACACTTATTAACACTTATCCTCGAGTGGCCTCTGTGCCTTAATAAGTGGTGACTCCTTTGTAAAACAAAAAGAATCAGATCCTAACAGGAAGAGTCATAAAAATGTTACCATCATCCATAGTGAGAGTGGTGCAATGGAACCAACTGCTTGATCAATTTACATGATGCAATAAAAGGTACAGTTACGAGGATGACCATAGATCCCCCTCCCCACTTTTTTGATTGGCCTTGTGGCAATTTTTTGTTTTGTAAACCTTTTTGTTTTGCGAAATCTATAATATAAAAGGGAAAATGTGTGTGTATATGTATGTATGTATGTATGTATGTATGTATGTATGTATGTATGTGTGTGTGTTTGTATGTCTGCTAAAAACTTCCGACAGACGCGTCGGACCGTGACAAAATTAGTATTTTCTTAAAGCTCAATGTCTCGAACGACAAATATCAAAAATATTGACCAAAAAATATTCTTTCGTCGTCAACTGGACAGTTTTTGTTTTTTTTTTTACAAGGAGGAGTCACTTTTGTGGATATTTTTGAAAGTGATTCAAACCTTGCGTCAACGACGTCGCATAAAAGACGTTATTTCGACCGCCCGTAACGTCACAATCGCGGTGGGCGCATCGATAAAACTGCTTCCTTGTGTTTTGCACCCCTTTTCCTCCTACGCATTACGGGTTCGAGCCTGCCTACTAATCCTAATTTTTTTCTGTTGCTCAACACATACATACACTCAGACAACACCGGGCACCCAGGCTATTAAAATATATAAATCAATTTACAGGATTTTTTTAGTGTACTATAATGTACTCTACTATAATGTACTCTACTACAATGTACTCTACTACAATGTACTCTACTATAATGTACTCTACTATAATGTACTCTACTATAATGTACTCTACTACAATGTACTCTACTACAATGTACTCTACTATAATGTACTCTACTACAATGTACTCTACTACAATGTACTCTACTATAATGTACTCTACTACAATGTACTCTACTACAATGTACTCTACTATAATGTACTCTACTACAATGTACTCTACTATAATGTACTCTACTACAATGTATTCTACTACGATGTACTCTACTACAATGTACTCTACTATAATGTACTCTACTATAATGTACTCTACTACAATGTACTCTACTACAATGTACTCTACTGCAATGTACTCTACTACAATGTACTCTACTATAATGTACTCTACTACAATGTACTCTACTATAATGTACTCTACTACAATGTATTCTACTATAATGTACTCTGCTATAATGTACTCTACTATAATGTACTCTACTATAATCTACTGTAATATTTTCATCAGACATTTTTTTTCTTTTTAGTTTTACATATTAACGAGGGGGTGGGGTGAAAAAGCACTATAGTTACATATTAATGAAATAACATTTCTAGTTACAACTGTATTTACCTAAAATGTCGACAGACTTAGTAATCTATTTGAAAGCAATAATCTATTTATTCAATTGAATATTTGGGTTTTGCTATTATTCATTTTATTGTATCAATTCATTCAGACAATGTCGGGTAGTCCTGTTTAGTTAAACTAAATGTGTTTTATGATATTCAAATTTCGATTTTCGCGGAGCTAGGCACGCGACCCGCCATAGACGTGGCCGTGTACTTTTAATATTTATACCGAGTCTCGTGTACCAAAAAGCTGGCTGTTAATCGGAAAGAAGAAATCGATATTCGTTTCTCGGCTTCATTAAATATGCGTTGCCGACTCAAACACGAGGGAGTCATGCCAAGAGACGGAATAAAAGTAATGGCGAAAAAGGTATCAAAATATTTTTAAAAAGCGCTTTGGAGTCGAGAGTTTTCTACTCTTTCTTTATTTATTTAGTTGTAAACAGTCACCCTTTTGTAGTTACAGATGGCCAAAATAAATAATAATAACATTTTATACTGAACATTTTCACCTAGAATGAGAGGAAGATAAAGAACAGGGTCCCATTTGAATATGTTATATATTCTAGCGGTATTCACCCTATGCGGGTTGAACCGGCTTTCTCCAAAGGGGAACGTGTCGAGGGAATATTAAATTAAATGGATGTGCGTTTTTGACCCTTGTCATGACACACTTATCTTTGTACTCCTCACCTGGTTGTCGCCATACAGGCTTAAGGTTATCAGAACCAAGCAAATTAAAGTTCGTCTAATCAGATCATAGGACATAGTCCTATTCATCCATAGGCTTTGTTGACATATCTTCACTAAACTGTTTGGGGACTTTCTTGTGTATTGCCTTCAGACGAGGTTCCTCCTGGGGTGACAGTCATGCACACCAATTTGAGGAGTACAAAGATAAGCGTGTCATGCCTATATATATATATATATATATATATATATATATATATATATATATATATAGAGAGAGAGAGAGAGAGAGAGAGAGAGAGAGATGCACACTGCGTAAAACACTGTTTGACGAAATCCTTTTCTTTTAGAAGCCTATAGATGCACAATACTTATGTCTAATGAAAAAAAAAAAACGGTACGTCAGATTTAATTTTCATCACACGTTTTATGTCGATAACAATTCCGAAGATCCGAACAGTTAATCCTTATTTTTGCCTTGGAAATCCAGTGCAGAAACGCCGACGTGCGATAGACAATAGACGAATGCGGAAGTCGATGACAAAGTGATATCTTCTTTATGGCCGCCATATTGTTAGTTTTTTTTATCGATTTTCTTGAGTTAAAATTCGTGTTTCGACAAAAGTCGTTTGATGACAGAAAACCGGAAGCCAAATTGCAATTCTTTTAATTTTTTTTTATATTTGTATATGTTTTAAAGCTTGTGGAAAAGTGTTTGATCTGAACCGTAACGATCAAACCTGTTTTGGATCGAAGAATAATAAAACGATTTCATCTTATTTTTCCCCACATTTCCCATATATATATATATATATATATATATATATATATATATATATATATATATATATATATATATATATATATATATATCTTAGTGCGTTAGAAGAAAGGAATGAGCGCTCAATTCTATAAGAGGAGATTTATCTGGACACTATAAAAGCTGGACAAGTAGCCTTGGAGCTTCTATAGGAGAACAAATAGTAAAGGAAAATGAAGTCAGAAAAAATATATATTTGTAAATATAGATTGGTTTATTTATTCAATAAGGAATACAAAAGAATTAGTTGGGGGATAGAAGGGACTCTTTATGACAAAGCATTTCGAAGCCTAATGCTTCTCATCAGAAGAGTGGAGAAGATGCTAGGTACCATAGTGGGGATGCGGCGTCTAGCGTGGGATTCATTAGGAACGAAATAGATCAATTAATCCCACGCTAGAAGCCGCATCCCCACTATGGTAACTAGCATCTCCTCTATTATTATGATGAGAAGCATTAGGCTTCGAAATGCTTTGTCATAAAGAGTCCCTTCTATCCCCCAACTAATTGTTTGTATTCCCTTATTGAATAAATGAACCAATCTATATATACCAATATATAGTTTTTCTGACTTCATTTTCCTTTCCTAATTGTTCTCCTATATATATATATATATATATATATATATATATATATATATATATATATATATATATACTAACTGTACCCGGTCACGCGTTGCTGTGGCTCAGTTTGTTAAAATGGAACACATTCCTCAAGAAAAATTGCATTTTGTTCGTTTATTTACTTTTATTATTTTTTGCAATTTTTTTAATCAATAAAAGTTGTTATTCCCCCCCCTCACAAAAAAGATTAATTTTTTACCATAAATTGTTAGGTGAAAGTTTTTTTTCAGGAAAACTTGCACTTTCTTTCTTTTTAAGAAATTTGGCAGTAAACGTTTCTCTTTGAAAACGGAATTTTTATTATAAAAAGAACAGATGAATGCTTTACATGAACACTGTAAATAGTTATGTGAAAGTAGATAAAAGTTTGATTCTTTTTTTCAAGAGAATGTACAAATTATTTCTTTTTGTTTTTAACAGATGTTCAGAAAATAAACAGAAAAATTCTTCCATCATTAATTATGCAAAAAAAATAAATAAAATGTTGATTTAGTGTTTCAACATTATGCTTATAAATTACTATAAAACTTGTTGAGTATGCGCTGTTTTACGGTTGTTGTAAAAATGGAACGGAAACTTAAATTTCGCTTCGTTTTAATCTTTCTTATTTTTTTAATTGTGCCCTCCCCAAACGAATATAATCAAAACAGCAACATTCAACAATTGTACTTTATGTATATAAAACACAAAATATTTATAAAAAAAAAAAAAAAAAAGTAAATAACGAAGGGGAAATAATTCTATTTTTAAACGAAAAAGTCAGTTTGGTATATCTTTTTGTTATTTTTTTACATAAGTCCAGCTTACCATTCACATTGGAAATGTCGACATTTATAGGTTGTCGGGTACGTTTACAACGAATAAACACTCCAATCTAGTAGATGTATCAGAATTTTTGTAAGATTTTTTGACACCCCTATCACGAAACTGCGAATAAAATATAAAAAGCTCGTAATTTCTCTTTTAAAAGTGGGTTGTTTATTTTCTTTATGGATTATACTTCCAAAGTAATAGAAATATTTTTTTTAAAACAATGATGAATTTTACGAACTCGATATTTTTCAATTTTTAAACTTTAAAAATCTATCAAAGTTTTTCTATTGATTCTATTTTTACGATATTTTCGGGGTCAATGGGAAATTTTATGCACTTTCCAATAAACCGAATATAATATTTTAGACAAACGTTTTTTTTTAATTCACGCTCCCCCCATTTTCAAGTGTCTATTAAAAAGTAAATAATTAATTTACTCACCAAAGTTTTATATATCACAAATTGAAGAGAAAAGGTCAATAAGTAATATATTCAAATTTAAAACAAAAAAAGTAGTGTTTTTTAGAAATTTACCTGTAAAGTTCGAAGTTTAAAACCTTTTTTTTTAACCACGTTATTTGTTTTTTCTTTTTTTTTAATGAAACCTTGGTCCTTGCTCCTTAAATTGAAAAAAGAATTAGGGCTTGAATTACATTTTTCGAGTAGTTATAAGTTTGGAAAGACAGGGAGTCGAATGATTCACGCCTCCCATTTTGAAATGTCTATTAAAAAGTAAATAATTTACTCACCAAAGTGTTATATATCACAAATTGAAGAGAAAAGGTCAATAAATAATATATTCAAATTTAAAACAACAAAAAAGTAGTGTTTTTTATAAATATACCTGTAAAGTCCGAAGTTTAAAACCTTTTTTTTAAAAACACGTTGTTTTTTTTAGGGAGGGGGTTAATGAAACCTTGGTCCTTGCTCCTTTAATTGAAAAAAATTAGGGGTTGACTTACATTTTTCGAGGAGTTATAAGCTTGGAAAGACGGGGTGGAATTATTCACTATTTTTCACGAAGTTTCTGACACACCTACCAATCTATCCATGATAAGAACGGGTTTCGGAATGGACACCCATAACCTTGCCAGCATATCCAAAAAGCTATAAAAGTTGACGTGTCGAATGTGAACGATGAGTTGGACGTAATGTAAAAATGTACCGAGTTTAAAAGGGAACGAAATTCAAATTTCGGTTCCATTTTTACAACAACCGTAAAGCAGAGCATTCTATGCAAATTTTACCTAACTTACTGTATTAATGCTACTTTTTAAGCAAAAAAAAAGTATTTAGGTTTGGCTATAAATTCCTAAACTCATTTCACCCTAAATAATTTAGGTGACTAAAATAAGAATCTAATTGAATCTTTAATTTCCTGAATTGTATGCGAGAATTCATTTTTCTTCGAGTTATATCGAATTCATTAATACGGACTTTAGGGGCTTTTTTCGTAATGTTACTGTAAAAATTATTTTTTATTGTTACAAATTACGATGCTTTATTTATATAAAAAAGCAAAAATACATTCTTGCGTTTTTTATTTACTACTAAAAACCATAACTTTAGTAAAGGTATTTTTTGTTTAAACAAAATAAAACATTTTCACTAAGAGTTAAGTAAAAATAATTAGTTCATTATATTCTGCGATCATTATTTGAAAAATACTGCAATTTTCATTAAAATTGGTTAATTTCTTGATTTTTGGTGAATTTTTAAGTAAAGGGAGAATTCAAAATGTTTATACACTTTGAGCGTCGGCATTCATTTTGTCTTTACCTACCATTTTTCGATGAATATTTGATAGGAAAGCGACCACGTGTGGTTAATTTAAATTAAATTTCAATCACACGGTTACATTATCAATAATCATGTAATTAAACCCATTGAAAATTTACCGATATTCTAAACACATTCTGTTTACATTAAGCCTGTAGTGTTTTTTTAGTGATGCAGTGTTGGCAACTGAGATTTAAAAAAAACGCGCGAGATCAGGAGAAAGAAATGTCCAGAAAATCGCTAGATTTTTAACTTTTATCGTCTGAAATTTTCAAAAATCGCTAATTCCCCCCCCCCAAAAAAAACTCCATATTTTAACTTCCTACCATAAAAAATTATAAATATAGTATATTCAATATATAAAATATTCCGTATTTTCTCACTATATGTTTCTGGAATTATATTGAAGCGGTTAGCTCCCCAGAAGGCCTACATATTTTATCAGCTAGTTTTACCTGTTTTTTCAGAGAGGGTATCTTTTTTTTTTTGCAGGAAACAAATCATAAACTCAAACTTTTTATAATAAAAGTTAAATTGAAATATACTGCAAATTAAACATCACAATAATGGTGCAACATATTTTGAAATTAGAAAAATAAAAAAACAAAAAACCTTTGTTTTAGCATGTTAAAAGTATTTAGGTTGGTAGATAATTAAATTCTACTGTATTGGTATAAGTTTTTTTTTGTTTTTGTTTTTTTTTTGCTGTTGTTTCTTGCCTTTTACAATTTTCGACTAAATACTTCTAAATTAAGCAGAATGGAATTCATGTATAAGTGTGATACTTGTGACGTAAAGAAAATACTTTTTTTTTTATATTACAGAAACATTTCTATGAAAGTATATTAAAATGAAAAATCACGGACGGATCACTCAAACATGAAAAAAAAATCCTCCTTATTCGTGTAAAGATACCTATTTTTCCGAATAATCGCTCAAAAATCGAAAATTAAACATGATTTTCCTACGAATTGAACGCCGACGAAAGTCATTTAGCAGCAAAAACGCACGTGAACCTACCGATGAGAAATATAAGAATGAAAACCCATATTTGAACCCGTCAACCAAGTTATAGAAACTTAAAATCTAAAAAAAGAAAATTAATATAACCTGAAGCAAAAAAATAAAACCTAAATAAATAAAATAAAATAAAACTAATATTGAAAGAGATTAGTAAATGTATCAACAAATTCACCGTTCTCACACAACTATTTTGTATCTAGAAATGTAAATAAAAAATAAAAAAGAAGGAAAGAAGGAAGAAAAAGGGACGCATAGAGAGTAGTAGTAGTAGTAGTAGTAGTAGTAGTAGTAGTAGTAGCAGCCTTGGCTTTACTATAATTGTTCTTATGTTTTTAAACGGGTTAAAGTTGTTTAGTTGTAAGAAAATAGCGACAGTATCGTTGTAATAAAGAATAGTTGCAAAACACCCCCACTCTTCCCATGTTAAATAATAATTTCGAAATAATAACGTTAATATTTCAGTGCGCAGGTCAAAATCTGCAAAAGAAGCGATTTGTGTTTATTTGTTTACGTTGTCATGGGTTCATGTTTATGCGCGCATGTGCAACCGGATGTCGTAAACTGGAAAGTGGGTTACATCACTCATTACAAGGTCATTTGAGTTTTATAATTATATATATATATATATATATATATATATATATATTATGGAAGTAGAATTTAATTTCCTAGAAGTACATCCAATGAAACAATATGTGTCTACCAAAAAGTGCTCAATGAGTAAACAGAGCAGGTATATTAAATTTATTTATACAAACATTGATGACTACATACGTGCATACATGTTTCTGTAATCACCAGTTACTGGGGAGATTACGTCTTCAGGCCAAGAATTCAAGGGTAATTCTTGGCCTAAAGACGTAATCTTCCGAGTAACGGGTGATTACAGAAACATGTATGCACATATGTAGCCATCAATGTTTGTATAAATAAATTTAATATATATGTGTGTCATAATCACGTTGGCACACCGGTTCTTGTCAGATCAACGAAGTTAAGCAACGTTGAGCCTAACTAGTACCAGATGGGTGACCATTTGGAAATTCTATGCGCTGTATGAAATTTCCGCTTATCTCGGCAGTGTTTCCAGTCGTCTTGAACCTCCACTTGTCACTAGTATGCAACAATGTTGACTCTGGAGAGGTATAGTTGGAGACTGCGCAACTCTTGCCACAAAACTATCACGCGCAGGCACCCTAACAGTGGGTATCCAGAGTCTGTCAAGACTGAAGGAAGCCTTTTTTAATGTATGTATGTATGTATGTATGTATGTATGTATGTATGGAGCTCAAGGATTTGTGGGCGTGTGTTAAAAGCACACAAATGCTCTAGCGTAATATATATATATATATATATATATATATATATATATATATATATATATATATATATATATATATATATATATATAGCTTCTCCCAATCTAATCATCCCCACATGTACGTCGTGAGTTCTGCCACGCTAACGGGGCTTTGGTGAATGGCGAGTGTTCAGCGCCAGAAAACTGAATCCCTACTGCCAAATGTTAAGTGTGAGGTAACCCTGACAGAAACCTTCAGAGGAGCTTAGGCCCTGTTGACTGCGGCATTCATAACCCACCGGCGTGTGGATCATGCTCTTGTGCCCAGCTACCTAAGTCCCGGTCATGGGTAAAAGCGAGGTAAAAGGAGCTCCTGTAAGCCGTGGTGGAGGCAATCCTTCTAGGTGACGAGAAATCTGCGGTCAAAGCAATTACCAGTCATCTTGCAATGGCTCGTCACTGGGTTATTGTTGCTGAGACTTAGAGAGTGGCACTCGTGTCGTACAAGCGCTTGTCACTTTAATGCAATGATGTACAGATGTTACTCTCTTTTATCTTTTATCTTTTTCTATCTTATCTTTATCTGCTGTTTATTTCTATTGCAAGTCCTATGGCGATGGAGGAGTGGCAACGTGTACAGACTTGACCAGTTGGAGGTACACAGTCACAAATCTGCACAGAGGCGAGAGGAACCCTATCTTAACATCGTTGTTGTGCCTTCACTTGACAGAGGCCAACTCCAGTGAGTGTTCCCGTGTCTGAGCAGCCCTATTCAGGGAGAGCACTGCTCACCCAATGTCTTGGGAAAATGCTAGAAAAGGTGCACTAAAAATTGTCTGTCATACTATTACTGGTTAGTTTCCTGCGGCTAACGGTGGTTCATGTAAGCAGGAAGAAAACAAAAACAAAAATGTATGTCCAAAATGGAGTAAAATTCAATTTATGCTGTTGGAATGTACGCACTCTTCTTGATAAAGCGTCATCCAACCGTCCAGAGGGCAGGACAGCGCTTGTTATTGCAGAGCTACAGAGACTTGATATAGATATTGCTGCTCTGTCAGAGACCCGTCTCTCAAGAGAAGAATAAATGACAGAGGTATCATCAGGCTACACTCTCTTCTGGATTAGTAAACCGGAGGGTATCCATAGAAATGGTGGAGTCGGTTTTGCGATTAAAACATCCTTGCTTGATACTATGGAATTTCCTCCAGTATCTGTGACTGCATCATGAAACTTCGTGTTCCTCTCTCAACAGATTCATCACTATTCTTTCGGTCTATGCACGAACCCTTCAAGCGAATGAAGATGACATCTCGTGTTTCTATAAGTCTCTGCGCTCTGTTGTTGCATCTACACCAATTAATGAAAAACTTGTTATTTTTGGTGATTTCAATGCCCGTGTTGAGAAAGACTATGAGACCTAGAGTCCTCTTGGCCGCTATGGTATCGGTACCATGAATGCTAATGAATGCTACTAGAGCTGTGTTCAGGATTTAATCTTGCTATCTTTAACACTTTTTTTCGCCGTAAACTGAAGCACAAAGCTACTTGGATACCCCCACGTTCAAAGCATGGTCACCTAATTGACTTCATCATAACTTGAAAACGTGACCTTCGATATGCATATACTGTTGGTGTCATGCGCAGTGCTGAATGTGACACCGATCACAAGTTGGTGAGAGGAAAGTTTAATTTACGAATCCGTAAGAAAGTTCGTCATAATGGTGTTAAGGTGCCTAAAGTTGTCAGAAGTTCAAAAGAGTATGGCGGAAAAGTTCGATAATCTTGCATTTGATAGTACATAGGTGAATTTAAAGACTCAGGTTTATTCTGCTGGTGCAGAAGTTCTTGGCTTCAAGAGGGATAAGAACAAGGACTGGTTTGACGACAACAATCTTGAAATTAATCAGTCGCTGATGAATAAACAGACAATGTATGAATCTTTACTTCGTGAAGATTATTCTGATCATACAACTATTTTGCGATAATACAAAGAGGTCAAAGCCACATTGCAACGTGAGTTAAGAAAAATTGAAAACCAATGGTGGATGAATATAACAGAGCAGATCCAAAAGGCGTTTAACACAAAAAATTCGAAGGAATTTTATGGACTCCTGCGCCAAGTATTTGGTCCTCCTACCTCTTCAATATCTTCCCTGATGTCGAAAGATGGTTCTGTTGTCATTAAGGATCCAGAAAATATCTTGAAAAGATGGCAAGAGCACTATACTGATGTGTTTCACAATCCCTCAGTAGTAGATGCTGATGCAATTGATAGCCTACTACAATATGATATCATATTCAGAATGGATCGTTTGCCTAATCTGGTTGAGGTGCAGTTGGCTATCGTACAATTCAGCAGTGGCAGGGCACCTGGTTTGGATTGTATTCCAGTGGAGCTTCTTAAGATTAGAGGTGCGAATATTGCTAATGATATCATTGGTTTTATTGAGGAAATCTGGGCAGGTGCTCCTGTTCTACAGGATTGGATTGATGGTGTCTTGGTGACCCTGTTTAAAGGAAAGGGACAGAAGAATGTTTGTGATTGTGGGATTATGCTTTTGGAAGCTGTTGGGAAAGTTCTCGCCCGACTTCTATTAAACAGGTTGCTGGAGGATTTTTGTCTTAATGCTATTCCAGAGTCACAAAGTGGCTTTAGGCCTGGCAGAGGAACTATGAATATGATTTTTTCAGCCCGGTATGTCCAGGAGAAATGCATTGAACAACAGATACCACTGTATCAAGTGTTTGTGGATCTAAGCATTTGACACCGTTAACAGGGATGCTCTCTGGTTAATCTTAGAGAAAGTAGGGTGTCCTCCAACCTTTGTTAGAATATTCAAGGAATTGCACAGGGACATGAAAGCTCGAGTCTTGTTTAACGGAAAATTGTCTGATGAAATCCCAGTTGACAATGCTGTCAAACAAGGTGATATTCCTGCCCCTACTCTTTTCTCTATATATTTGTCTGCTCTACTTGCTCATGCGTTTCGAGGTTGCAATAGAGGTGTCATGTTAAAGTTTCGAACCACAGGTCACATTTTTAATCTTGAAGATTTAATGCCAGAACCAAACTGCATCATGTCTTGTATGCAGACGATGCTGTTCTTTTTTTTCTTTTCTTTTTGTCGCACACTGAGACTCATATGCAGCATATAATGGATATTGTTGACTCCTGCACTGCCTTTAATCTGATGATCAGTCTCTCTAAAACAAAGGTGATGTTCACTCCTTATGTGGAGCCGAACATCATGGTCTGTGGTGCTAGACTGGTAGTAGTTGATTCATTTGTGTACCTTGGTAGTTCTCTGTTGAGGGATGGCTGTCTCGTCGACACTGAAATTCAGAAGGCATATGTAGCTTTTGGAAGGTTGGAGAATCGAGTGTGGTCTGATCGTGGCATCACAGACAGGACTAGGATCTGCGTTTACAAGACCTGTGTGCTAACCACACTGTTGTATTCATCGGAGACATGGACATTGCATCAAAGGCACATTAAATGGCTTGAACGATTTCACCAAAAATGCTTGAGACGTATCTTAAACATCAAGTGGCAAGCACAAGTACCCGATATTGAAGTCCTTGTGAGAGCATGTTGCTCTAGTCCTTGTGAGAGCATGTTGCTCTAGTCTTGAGTCCCTTGTAATCAGATCTCACATGCGTTGTGTGGGCCACTTGGTTCGAATGAAAGATTGTAGGCTGCCAAAACAAATTTTTTACGGGGAGCTGGAAAATGGCAAACGCCCTTAACACAAGCCTAGGAAGAGGTTCAGGGACTCTACAAAGAATAATCTGAAAGTCTTATAAATCGACATCGACACATAGGAAGAACTTACTCTGCAAAGGCCGAAATGGCAAAAGCTTACGTACGTGAAAGTTGTGATGCTCTAGAGAAAAGAAAGCAGGCCCACAGCAATCTGAAGTGAGAGCTTCGCAAAGGTTTAATTGACGGTCTTAACCATGACACACAGAGCTAGAAATGCGACACTTTTGAACGTGTGCTTTTGTCAAAAGCTGGCTACATCAACCACCTTAAGTCGCACAAAACTCCTGTTCAGGTCAACTTTGCACCTGTTCGAACCAAACTATCTGTTTAGCATGCAGCAAAGTTTGCAAGTCTACTGCTGGTTTGAGAAGACATGTGATTGTTCATAGGAATACCCTTCAACCTCCAGATGAATTCAAGTCAATGGAAACTACTCAATTTGTATGTCCTATCTGTTTCAAGATGTGTAAATCTGCGGCGAGAGTGCAGAGTCATCTGAGATAGCATGGACGACAAGATTGGGAGAACTCAATGTGACGGCGATCATCTGAAAAGATGCAGGGATCATTATGTATGTAATTGCATTCGTTTGTATCACTTTGACAGACGTTAAGACATTTAAAAACAAATGTTTAAATTTCAACGATATTTCTTGCAGTAAAGGTTGGCCGAGACAATTTGTTCCTTGCTAGTCAGAGATGACTTCATTGCCGGGTTCGAATCTTCCGACTTGTAGTAATCGTGTCACCCTGCACTGACGATTCCCGATATTATGAAAAATTTATGTCTGTAGGTATTTAATAATTATTATAGTAAATAATTATATACATATATAATTATATCTTTTAATACCTACAGACACCAGTGTTTGCTCCTTCTTGAATTATCAATGCAATAAGTTATGATTACCGCTAACTGTGGGATCTGAACCCTGAAACGAGCCATCTCTATCTTCATTAGAAAGGAACAAACCACGATGCCACCGTCAACCACCGCGATATTCAGGTGAAATTAAACATTTATAAAGGCATGAACGTTATACAAAAAGCGGTCTACAGTGATCTAGTGACTAAATGTCACGATCTTCCACGCATATATATATATATATATATATATATATATTTAAATTTTATGATTTGAAAAGGTTAATCTTCAAATATAGAATTTTTTATTGTTTGAAAACAAAGAATACAATTGAATAAATCTATTTCCTTAACCCATGAGTTTTCGATGCCTTTCATCTCCTCAGAGGAAAAATATTAACAAATATTTTTATTTGTTTGCACCTTATTTGCTGAAAGCAATAAACATAGAAAAATTGAAGTTTTTTAAACATTTTAGATACATAGAATAAAGGAAATGGACATTGATGCAGAAAAAGGATATCCCTAATACCTATAAAATAATACCTAAATTTTGCTTTATCTGCTCTATCTTGTATATTGAGATATTTTATTTAGCTGGGATTGTCTTACATAGAATATTACTTCTAATAATATTTTGTAAGACCGAAAATCACTAGATTTGTATACCAGTAGATATATTTCATATCATTATTCTGAAGAGTATATATATATATATATACATATATATATATATATATATATATATATATATACTAACATGGGCGCCCGGCGTTGCCCGGGTGTTTGGGTGTGTATGTTGAACAAAAAAAAAAAGTGGTAGTAGGAAGGCAGGCTCGAACCCGTACCGCAAAGGAGGAAAAGAACAGGGTAAAAACTAACATTTATGCTGTTACGACCACCGCCAAACCAGAAGCGACATTTTTTTTAAATTAAAGCTAGACAATCTAAAGGAGAGGATAACTTTCAAAAATATCGGCGAAAAAAGTGACCCCCCCCCTGTAGAAAAGTGCCTAGTTGAAGGGGAAGATATTAATGTTTTTAGCCAATTTTTCGATATTTGTCTTATGAAAGATCGAACTTTAAAACGATAGTGATCTTGGTAAAATCCGTCGCCTCTATTGAAAGTTTAAGGCAGACATGCAAACAGACATACATACATAATTTATATATTGGTAACTAAAAATTTTCGACCCAAACTGATGAAAAATCTTGCCCTATCTCTGAATACCCTTTATGTAAAATTTCAAATATTTAAACCAAAAATTGTCTGAGCAGTTTGGAAGAGACCGCAGAAGTCAATTTTTTTTAAATTTGACCCCTATTATGACCCCTTAAAATTTATTGTTTTGGGCTCAAATTAAGTTATTAAGTTAGATCCATGTCCAAGGAACCTATATCTAAAATTTCAAGTGCGTAGACCGAAAATTGTCGGAGGAGTTTGGTAGAGTTAATCGCCAAATTTTTGGCCAAAAACCGATCACATCCATTTTCCCAAATCTCAGTAACCTGTATATCAAATTTCGAGTCTGTAGACTAAAAATTGACAAAGTTATTGCGTAGGGAAATATACACAGACACACAGACACACAGATACACAGACACACAGACACACAGATACACAGACACTTTCACTTATATATATATATATATATATATATATATATATTCTTTAAACTTTAATATATACAAAAAAGTTTTTATACAAATTTAATTTTTTGTCCTTCGTTGGAAAATCATGTTATCAGTAAGTCATTTAATCTCCTGCAAACTCCTGAAAAGGTCTGCTTTCTTGAATTAACATTTTCAAGGATTATCAGTTGTTTACCATGGAACACTGTTTCGGAGATTATATATATATATATATAGTAAGTTATAAAATATATATGGCAGTTAAGCTGCACCGAATATTCTGCGTTTTATCCACGCTAGGATTCATCAGGCATAAGTCTGATGAATCTTAGTGTGGATGAAACGCGGAATATTCTGTGCAGCTTAATTGCCATATATATTTTATAACTTACTAACTAGCTCTACCTATGTATTGAGCACTGTTGAAGTAAATACTTAAAGTTTATGCATAAATTTATACTTTCGTATATTAATTTATGTGATTAAAGTAAGTAATCATTTATATATATATATATATATATATATATATATATTATTATTATTATTATTATTATTATTATTATTATTATTATTATTGGCTCACAAGGAGCTTTCACACAGGTCATCAAAGATCTCTCCTTGAAAACAGCCTTTGGTGTTCCCTGGAAGCTGAATGACAACAAGTCTCTCCAGATTTCCAGTAGTCTCCACCACTTTCAATAGCAAATCAATTTTCATTGTTGGAACATTGATTTCTCTTGGCAGAGGCTATTGGTCTTTACTGGAATTTGAGTGGCAATAAGCCTTCCCAAGGTCCCAGTTCTCTTCGCACTCATCCAGCGGAGATCTAGTCAGTGCTCTCTCCTCGATCTTTTCTCCCTCCTTGACTGTTTGGTCTCATTTTTTTTTTAGAGGGGGGCAGTGATGTAGTAATGGGGGGATGGGGTGGGGTTAGAGAACTTATAGATATGCGGCTTCAATGTTTTTGTTTCCATGTGGCGTTTCATGTTTTGCCTCTGCAGCAGTTTCTCTGGTCCGCGCTTGCTACTCATGTGTGCTAGTCTCCAAATTCAAGGGTTTCCTTAATATTTCAGCTGTTTTTATTATTTTTGTTCGTTGTATTTTTCCAGTCATTCCTTTGATTCCAATTTTTCCCATTCTTTTTTCCAAAGTTTTTCGGGATTGTTCCTAGTGCTCCTACTTTTATAGGTTTTATTTTGATTTTCTTCATCTTCCATATCCCTCTAAGCTCTCTGGTTAGCTCTGTGTATTTGCTCAGTTTCACTTTTTCTTTGATATTCACCCTGTGGTCGGCTGGAACGGCAAAGTCTACAACTTGACAGGATTTTTCTTCCGTGTTAATTATTACAACATCTGGTCTACTTGCTTGGATGAGTTTATCAGTTAATTATGACTATTATTATTATTGGCTCACATGGAGCTTTCACACAAATCAACAAACGATCTGATTGGAAATCTGTGGTGTTCTCTGGAGGCTGAGTGACAACAAGTCTCCCCAGGCGTCCAGTTCTCTCCACCTTCTTCGATCGCATTTGCAGATGAATTTGCATCATCGCAACAGCCTCTTACCATTGATTTCTCGCCGGCAATGGTCATTGGTTTATACTGGAATTTGAGTGGCACTAAGTCTCCCCAAAGTCCCAGTTCTCTTTGCGCTTGTCCAACCGAGGTCTGGCTGGCGCTCTCTCCTCGGTGTTTCAGTCCTTCTTGACCCTTCTCAGTTCTTTGGTGTCACTTTTTTTATTGGGAGGAGCGGTGGTGAAACTATGGAGGGATGCATGATGGGGTGTAGAACTTGTAGATATGCAACTTCGGTGTTCTTCATTCCCTGTAACGCTTATTCGTTATATTGTCTTGTAATATTTCAGTCGTTTTGATTATCGTTAGTTGTTGTACTTTTGCAGTTATTCCTCTGATTCCAATTTCTGATACTCTTTTTCGAAGTTTTTCGGAATTGTTCCTAGTGCTCCTACTATTATCGGTACTATTTTGAGTTTCTTCATCATCCAAATCCCTTTTAACTCTCTGGCTAGCTCTGTGTATTTGCTTCGTTTCTCCTTTTCTTTCATACTCATCCTGTGGTCAGCTGGAACAACAAAGTCTACGATTTGACAGGATTTTTCTTTCTTGTTAATTATTACGACATCTGGTCTTCTTGCTTGAATGGGTTTGTCTGTCTATATGTCCATGTCCCATAGGATTTTGTGGTTCTCGTTTTCGAGTGCTGTTGCGGGTTTATGCTTGTACCATTTGTCTGTACGCTCAAAATGCAGTCGTTTGCACAATTACCAGTGCACCGCCCTCCTCACTTGGTCATGCCTGTTTTTGTATTCTTTTTGGGCCAGTTCACTTACTATATGGTTTATCGTTTCGTCTCTTTGTCCACAGAGTCTGCATTTGCTGTTTTCTTGTGTTTTATCGATTCTTGCTTTGATATGGTTGGTTCTTATCGCGTTATCTTGTACTGCAGTTAGTAGAGATTCAGTTTCTCGGTTTATATGTCCTTTTCGCATTCATGTCCAGGTGTTTTCGTTATTCTCATCTTTTATCATTCTTATGAATCTTCCGTGGAGTTGTTTCTCTTCCCATTTCTCTTTTCTTGTTTAGTCATTTGTCTCTCTGTTTTCTGTTTTGTTGGTTTTTTTCAGTATCTATCGCTACCATAATTATTCTTTCAGTGTTTTGCATTATGTATTTTTCTAGTTCTTTTTTCGTGTCCTTCACACAGTCTTCTATACAGATCAGTCCTCTCCCACCATCTTTCCTTTTCACGTAGAGCCTGTCAATATCGTCATTTGGGTATAGTGCATTATGCATGGTCATGAGTTTCCTGGTTTTCTGGTCGAGTTGTCTCAGTTCTTCTTTTGTCCACCCTATGAATGGTCCAGAATATCTTACTAGTGATAATGCCCATGTATTTATACCTTTTATTAGGTTTCTGCTATATAATTTCGTTTCCAGGAGTTTTCTTGTTCTCCTGAGGTATTCCTTTCCAATTTTCTCTTTCATTTCTATTGCTCTGATGGTGTCCGCTTTCAGAATTCCTAAGTATTTATAGTCGTCTTGTTCCCCTAGTGCCCTCATTTCTGTTTGGTTGGGTAGTTCCATGCCTTCTGTCGTTTCCAGTTTTCCCTTTCTTATAACTAGTTGTGCGCACTTTTCCATTCCAAATTCCATTTGGATATCTTGGCTGAAGATCCTGGTAGTGTTAATTAGTGTCTTTAGCTCCTTTTCGATCCTTGCAAAAGTTTCAGATCATCCATGTACATCAGGTGGTTCATTTTTTTCTCTGTATAGGAGAACTTGTATCCGGCTTGGCACTTTCTCAGAATGCTGTTCAAGGGTATCATGGCTATGATGAACAGTAGTGGTGATAGTGAGTCTCCTTGGAAGATGCCTCTTTGTATGTTAATTTCTGTTATGTGTTGTCCATCAGCTTTCAATTCCAGTTTCCGTGTTTTCATTGCATTTTCTAGTACATTGGTGATCATGCTTGGTATTTTATACAATTTTAGGAATTCTATTATCCATGCTTGGAGGATCCTGTCGTACGCCTTTTTTGTAATCGATCCATGCCATGGCTAAATTCTTTCTCCTCCTTTTTACCTCCTTTAGGATCTTTTGATCTATATATAGCAGGCCATGTGTTCCTCTTTTTCCTTTTTGGTATCCTTTTTGCTCCTCGGGGATGAGTCCACAGTTATTCAGGGAGTGATAGATTTGCTCCCTCAGTTGTGCTGTCAGTATCTTCCACATAGTTGGTAAGCACGTGATTGGCCTATAGTTGCTAGGGACGGTTCCTTTCTCTGTGTCCTTCTGTAGCAGTGTAGTTCTACCTTTTGTCATCCAGTCTGGTACGCTTGCTTCCTGTATACATCTTCTCAGGTTTTGAGCTAGTCTTTCGTGTAAGGTTTTGAATTTTTTGAACCAGTATGCATGTATCCCGTCGTGCCCTGGTACTCTCCAGTTTGTCATTTTTCCTATGGTTTTCTTCGGGGTTTCCTTGCTGATTTCATTCGCTGTTCCTTCTTCTATTTGTTGTAACTCTTCTTTCATGTCTTTCAGCCATTCGGTATTTCTATTGTGATCTCGACGCTCTTCCTATATATTACTCCAGTAGAGATTTGTTTCTGTCGGATTTGGTTGTTCCGTTTTTGTTTTTCCTCCGTATTATTATTATTATTATTATTATTATTATTATTATTATTATTATTATTATTATTATTATTATTATTATTATTATTATTTTCTGTTGTTATCCTAAGGTAAAATTTATTTTGTGTATGCATACATTCCCTATTTCGCTTCTGCAGTTTAATAAATTTGGGGGTTCTTTAAAGTTTAGGATAGCGCATTTCTCATTCAGACATAGATTCCTAATGTCCTGGTTTTCGTATTATTTTCCTATCGACTACTGGCGATCGTCCACATTATTTAAACACATAGTAGCAGTGCTCTTTTTATTCGGCTTTTTTCGTTGTTGAGTGTACTTTTGTGGTCGTAATTTTGGATTTTCTTAAGTTATTGTATATTGAAAAGAGTGGGAGAATTCTACATCTACAACTATTCTGCTCATTGTTAGCGTTTTTATTTCTGTTAAAATCTGGGTCCTTATTATTTATAATGATTATATTTTTGTCCTATGTATTATTTTGTTGTTACTGCTATGTTTGTCAATTTACTCCAAGATTGGAGCAAAAATAATGTCGTTTTTTATATATACTTGAATGTCCAAAAACGACATTATTTTTGCACCAACCTAATAATAGTGTTATTTTTTCTTTGCTGCCCTCAATTATTATTTTATTATGTGCTTTAATTATCATCCCTTAAGTTTCCCAGCAATTATAGGGCAGTTTTAGGTTATTTTTATAAAAGATTTTGTGTGAAAGATCTGTTACGGGGAATTGTTTTCGGTGAGATTTAGGAAATTCTTGTCGAGTTTGGCTTTTAGCATCTGATTGTAGACGGCGTATACCAAATCATATTCCTTTTCCTCTATTTTTTGTGAAGTTTAAAATATGTCGATCAAAAGAAACGTCTTGAACATGAAAAATATAGAATAAACAGACAAACTGTTTTAAAACGCGCTTTTGTGTTGAAATAAAGGGATTTTCTTTTCTTTCTTTTTTTTTAATTTCGAATTAGAGAAAGTGATTGTAAGCTTTGTTGGCATTTAACGTTGAACTCACCATGACGTTTTGTTTGTTTGTTTGTTTGTTTGTTTGTTTGTTTGTTTTGTTTATTAAAACAGAAGGCACGCGCTTGCCAAATATGAAGTTGAAAATGTTTCGGCCTATAGAAGCACCTTGAACTAAATGAAAAAACATAGATTAAACAGACGAAGTGTTTTAAAACACGCTTAAGGATGCAAACAAAAAATTATTTCATTCCTCGCCAGATAAAAAGTTCTTAAAAATTCTTTATCTGAAATTAATTAGAAAAAAAATTCTTTTATTTGCATCTAAAAGCGTATTCTGTTTTCGAAAACAGTTGTTGCCTGATGAGGTCTCTAGTTAGTAAATACTAGTAGACCGAAACATGTTCATGACTGTGTAGCAACAAACTACTGCTTATGTAAAGACAAACGTAACTTGCTCTACTTCTGCATTGAGCACTCTTGTATGAACCTCCTTATATTTCACTGGTTACCCTACCTTTGGAAAATAGCAATCTCAAATTATATATATATATATATATATATATATATATATATATATATATATATATATATATATATATATATTAATGGCCTGGTAAGGCTTCAAGGAAGACAACCAAGCAAAAATTACCCGAAGCAAAATTCATTCCAAAGCAGCAAAACTGGAGCTGGACCTAATTTATTGCTTCGAAAACATAAGTTCATTTTTACCTATTGTCATAAAATTTTAACCATGAAACAGTATTATAATCTTTAAAAAAAACTGCAAATTTTCATGTACTTTCCTCCCACAGACCCAATTTCAATATTCAATTTCGCTACGAGTATATATATATAAAGAGAGAGAGAGAGAGAGAAAAAGAGAGGGAGAGAGAGAGGAGAGAGAGAGGGGGGCTAGCAGGCCGGACGGCATTACTTGGTCGAAAAAAGTATGATATTTTGATTCATGCTTAATGATTAAAAAGTAAACTACGGTTGTTGGTGGTGGTGGTGGCCAACCCACAACCTCCTAATGTAAAGAACGGTTTTCGGAATAGACACTCCTAACCTCCTCATGTTAAGAACGGCTTTCGGAATAGACACCCCCCAACCTCCGCATGTTAAGAACGGTATTCGAAATAGACATCTCCAACCTTCCTATGTTAAGGACGGCTTTCGGAATAGACACCCCATCTTTTATGAGGTTTGTCAAAATATTTGCCCTAAATTTAATTTGATGTTCGCTGTCAGCATACCCACCCGCAAATACTATAAACCAAAAAAAAAAAAAAAATTAGGGGATGGCAGTGTCAGTCAGAGAGAAGTATATTTGTTTATCGCAATCGCATACAAATCTGGCGGCCACTGAATTACAGTGCATAATACAGGTATTTATATCTCGAAAACTACTTATCTCTGCCAAATTTAAATAAGATTGTATTAATCAGCATAGTCGAAAACCTTTATACGTCGTCATATTAAAGAAAATTGTGGAGGTGGAGCTAAGGTGAAAATTTGCCTAATAAAAACAAAAACAAAGTTTACGTCTGTGTAGTGTCGAGGATGAGTCGGGAAAACAGAAACAACATACTCCACAGAAAATGTAATTGGCATGAAAACAAATATATAACAAATAAGTGTTTCCGTAGGCAATGTAATTTAATTTAAAACTTATCTGAATAAAATATTGGGGCGTTAACTTATTTGTAAGCGGTTAACACTAAGTAACATGACTGAAGCCTAGGTAATCGTAAGAAAATATATATGTCATTAAAATCGTCCACAATTATAGTAAATGTAAAAAATAAATAATATATAACCAAAAACGCCCACAAAAAACTAAAACAAAACAGAAAGGTAGCATCGTGTAAGTGTTGTAAAGCTGCTCCAACATCGAAAAATAAGTAATGATACTCGTAAATGCTGTTTTTCTTTTGACACTTTATGCATAGATAACTATAAGGTTACCAGTATTTAATTTTCTGTTTATGAGCGGTTAATATGTTCGTATTTTTATTAGCACAATTGCCTCGTATAGAGAGCGACACCATATTGGTAAATTTTTGGAGCGTTCGTTTATGTATGAATAAGTGGATTCTGGAATAATAGAATATTCAAGTCTCAGCCAATCAAAATTGGCGGATTTTGAGAAAGGAGAATTTATTTTTGAATCGGGAAATGGAAAAATCATGTAATGTGTATGTAGCTCATAACCAGTTACGATGGGTGCAATGAAAGTATCATGGGAAAATATTAAATCGGTGCCAGAGTCAACTGATAGTACTGGGGGAACTAAATATTTATAGAGGAAAATAGGGACTCCTTCCTCTATGGGTGTTACGATTTTGATGGTGTTGCTTCTAGGACGCAATGTAGCATTTTATTATAACGACTTAATGTGTCTATAATTGTATTCGAAAATTACATGAGATAGTGGCTAATAGTCTAGACGTAATGAATTAGTATGTGGCATCTGTTATTGCAAACTTACTGTACTTTGGTCCAGAGGGGAATTTTCTGCAGTCAAAATATTATATAGGAGATTATATTGGACCCATTTTTAGTTTTCCCTCCATCAAGGTCAGAGATGTCGGGGAGATAGATAGATAGATAGATAGATAGATAGATAAATAGATAGATAGTTAAAAGTAGATATGAACTACGATGAATCAATCGATAGATATGAAACATATTTCCATGTATTTACATGAAACCCTGGTATAAATAGACGACCGCCTGGAATGATCCAACAATCGACACGTACATGACTAAATTCCGTGTTTGTGATTATTGTAGAAAGCGCTTTCTGAAAATACCGACCAATTCAAAAATGCCTTTCGACACACGAACACGGACATGCAACTGCAATCAATTGGTCCGTTTCAGGCACGTCGGCGCAAAGCCTGTCAGCATGGACCACCCCAATCCGCAGTTCGAATAATACCAAATCTATGAAATCAATAAGACTAGGCTTGTGGTACACAAATACGTCCACGATTAGCACGTGCGTAAGTGGGGGGTGGGTGGGTATAAACGCATACGGCGGTTCAGTGGAGATGTGGTCGGATGGCACGAAGAGCGTAATACAAACGTAGAAAACTAATAACGAATATTGTTGTTTCTGATTTTTTTTAGATAAGGATTTATTATTCGTATTATTTATATTTTTCGGACTACTGTTCTCATCTTAAGTGTTATTTTGACAGCGTTTCGGTCGATGTAACCTCTGACCTTCCCCCTGCTATATCCATAGATTAAATAAGGGGTTTCGTTCGAAATCCCGTGTAGATTTCCAAGTTCGACAGAAAGATATCCGAGTTTGACAGGATACACTTGAAGAAGGTGGAAGGTTACATCGACCGAAACGTTGTCAAAATAGCACTTCAGATAAGAACAGCAGTCCGAAAATTTCAAACGATACGAATATCATCATTCATCTTTTATTAAACGAAATGTGAGTAAATAAAAAAAAATAATTATGCTGAACTTTAACTTATTTGGGGAATTTATCTTTGTTTGA
The DNA here is from genome assembly GCF_053919585.1 of Euprymna scolopes. Taxonomy (NCBI): domain Eukaryota; kingdom Metazoa; phylum Mollusca; class Cephalopoda; order Sepiida; family Sepiolidae; genus Euprymna; species Euprymna scolopes. The sequence continues at coordinate 96,117,649 of NC_136502.1, forward strand.
AAAATGATGATGTTTTAATGTTTCTAATTAGTCGTAAGTTATAATTAGGGCTGTGACAACAGCATATTCTTTTCGTTGTTTTGACTATTGAGTATATATCCGTTAATAGCTTATATGTTTTTTTTTTGTTTTTTTTTAATATAGACTGATGTGGTTCACGGTTGATTGACTGTGTCTTACTGTGTCGGATATATACTGGAGAGTCAAAAGAATGAAAAGAATATTCTGTTGTCACAGGTCTAGTTATAATAGACTGCTTCATGCATCTAGAAAAACAAATAGAAAATTTGTCGAAAATTAGATTTTTCTAATTATATTTGCTTTTGTGGAAATCAGAGATATCAAGTAATAAGTTTTGCCTCGATTATTAACCGTGATGAGCTTTTTTGGAAGAGTTCGAATCAGAATCAGCGTTAACTGTTTAAATATAGCAAATGTTTTTTTTTTTTTTTTTTTTTTTTTGTAAAACACAAGTTGGTAACGAGAAGTTGGTGCCTTCAATAAGTTTTCCGACTTTTTTGTACAGGCATTTAAAATTGTCGTAGACTCTTGTAAATTCAGCATATTATTGCTATATATCTTATGAGATGACTGGCCAATTTTTCATGATTTTAAGTTTAAGTGAACAGCTACAACAGGTATTAGAATACACCCTACTAAAGTCTGATTGCCACAGCTGGTGAATTTCAAATATGCGATCTGTACGTGAGGAGTCTTTAAAACAAAGATATGCAATAAAATTCTGTTAGAAACTTGAAAAAAAATTTTTTTACAGAAACGCATGAAACTATTGCGCAGTCGATTTTCCGTCAGCCAGAAAGCAAACTCGTACACTCGTTTTGTATAAAAAATGTAAAAAATTTTATGGTGATCGTCGTTACTGCGTTATAAATGCGTGTGCCTAGCCAGAGAGGGGGAGGAAGAGCGCAATGGGGAGGTGGATAGATTAAAGCCATACTTGTGCGGTGTTGATTTCACAATTGACTGTGGCTCCTGTTTCTTTTTCTTTTATTTTTCTCTGGGTCATATATGTGACCTGCTTTGTTTGCAGGCCCCCACCTCCGACAGGTACGTACGTTAAGTAGTTGACCTTTCACCCCGCCAATCTTAATCTGACAACTCGACATCATCCTTCGTTTTATTTTCCACTGGCTGTCATGCGTGTGTTAGCGTATGGGCATCTCAACCGCTACACGTATGGAATGCTTCAAACTGCTTTTGGACTATCTTGCACGAATCGAGGATCAGTATTTGAGTGGTATAAGAGATTCAACGAAGGCAGGGAGTCTATGAGCGATGATGAGAGGTGTGTAAAGAGTAAGAAGTCAGAACATTTTATTTGTTTATTTTTATTTATTTATTTTACTAAGGAAATAAAGAAAAACCAAGAAGATAAGTGGAAATTCTACCCCTGTTTCATATATACGCTCAGAGAATGTGACCAGTTCAACCTGTTGAAGTGGGACGTATTGTCTATTTTTCTAGAAGGTTTTAAAACTTATACTGAGTACATACTTAATGCATGTTTGTGTTTCCGGTTGTTCGTATGCGTATCAGTTTGTTTGTCTGTCATCTTTATGTTTTTGCCTTAATCTTGGTAGCATTAAATGTTCCTATTTACTTTGCCTCCCCACGGGGGGCAGAGTTAGGCACCGGGGTCGTTTTTTTTTTTAATGTGGGGGAAAAGGAACAAAAATAAAAATTGTCTCAGTCGTGGTAGATTTCCCCTCCACGAATCGAGAAAAAAAAACTTGAAGTTTAGCATCAGGACAGATATTAGACTTTAATCTCGGCCCGAAGGCTAAGAAATCTCTTATTTACGACTGAATATTGTTTTCTTGCGTTTCTACTGTTACCTTGAATATGTGAACATTCATTTCTATTTCATGTCTATAATAATAATAATAATAATAATAATAATAATAATAATAATAATAATAATAATAATAATAACTCCTTGGGAATCAAGTACAACGGCACCTTACTCCAGAAGTCAGTTCTGCTTAACACAGCAAACATCCTATGCCAGGTACTTTCCATCTAATAATAATAATGAAAATGATAATAATAACCAGCCTCGACTAGTACCACACAAAACAGCCATAAAAGCTCAAAGAGGATGAAAAAAAAACTACATGGAAGAAGATCTAACAAACCTCTGGTGGAAGGGTATGGAGACTACTGAAAAGTTTTGTCTTATTGCCACTCAAATTACAGAGAAGGCCAACTCGAATTGAAGTTCTACAACTTTGTTTCACACATTTTTTTTACTTATTATAAACACTTTCCACGTATTGTTTCCAAGTATTGTTTCCAAGTATTGTTATTTATTTTTTTCATTCTCTCTTTTTAAATACTTCAAACTTTCGGTGTGAACACGTCGTTCTCAAAAGCATAGATATGTTTTCATTCTCTTTTTAATTCACATATGGGTGAAAGATGAGATTGGGGAGTAAGACAAGGAATAATATTGTTATATTTGATTTGTCATTCGCACGAAAAACAAATAAAATGCAATGCAAATTTCACTTTGAGATGAACAACTGATTTTTCCCGCCGTTCCTTGCCATGATGCCTTTCGCGATGTGTCGGTCTCACGCACAGCATGGAAAAGACGAATCCGTGGAAGTCGACAGGTTGCGGAAAAGCAAAATCCTCACGCCAGGCGCACCGGCAAGCTATGGAAAGGTCACGTCTGCCAGACGGACATTTTAGTTCGCCTTAGCAGGTACCGTTTGTTTGTTCGTTTGTTTGTTTGTTTTTGTCAAATTGTTGGCATCAGATGAACACTCTCTCATCTGTTGCGCTTTTCTACATTTCCATCCATCTAATATACATCTATATCTATCTACCTCCCTCTCTGTCTCTGTCTCTGTCTGTCTGTCTCTCTCTCTCTCTCTATCTATCTATCTATCTATCGCTCTCTCTTTCATTTTATATGCATATACAAAACATGAACAATTGATGATGAAAATAACTATTGAATCAAAATATTTTTCATTGAAGGCTTGAAGAAGGAAATGGTTCCCGAAAATTTCCTACAGACTATCCTAATACAAAAGAAACACACAAAAAATGAAATTTTGATTTGCTTTTAAACTTCTTCAATAAACTCAGCACCAAATTTTTATTTATTTATTCTGTTTATTAATTTTCAACTTTTATTCGTTATTAGACTGGTATTTAATTGGTGCAGATTTCGTATTTATTATTACGGAGCTAATTCTCGATTGTATATCATATTTTATCTAATGATTTCAAAAGTTAAAACGAAAATGACTTGGGTGCCATCAGCTAGAATCGAAATCAAAACATTTAGCGCTCTAGCCGCGTTTCTTACCGAATTAAACGACTTGAAGAAATGAATCTGGGCATGCGCATTAAAAAATAAGAGTTCGTCGGCAAGTTGAAATGTACATTTTTGCATTTCAACTTGCCGACATATGTATGTACGCGTTATTATCCATCCAAACAAAGATTTTACTCGTTATAAACCATCCTTGGTCTATTATTACTATTTTCTCTTAATTTCAATGTTTTGATGCTAGTAGTTTACGAGTTTATTGATTAAATATTTACGCAGATACAGACACACACCCATACATCTACTGTTTTAATTATATAGACTAGCAGGACCAGTGGAAATTCTACGACAGCATCTTTCATATGTTGTATATTGCGGATGGACATTCTGTGAACGTTCGGCGTGAATGGAGACCCCGCGATGTTATTGTAGACCTTTTGTTAAAACTGTAAGAGTATTTATCTAATCTGGTTAATGTAGCGTCAGAATATATCTGTTTATTACGGTTTACCTCCAATATCCTTATAGGAGTCTGTGACATATTTCCAGTGTATAAACGGTTGACGCGAACGGAAACCCCCACGATATCAGTATACCGTATTCAGGTAGAACAGATACTACCCTTGGATCCTAGCTATAAGACTAAGACAGTATATTTTAAGTTCACGTATTACCTAAAAGCAACATTTTTTTTATTTAAGTTTTTCTTTTAACATTTCGTCTTCGGTGATCGGGAGATCCTATTTATTAAAAATGAGAATAGAACGGGATAATCTGCTACGAACATTAAAGTAGCGTCTCTGTGTACTAATTTAATGCTCGTAGTGTGTTATGACCTTCTATCCTTTCTTTTTAATAGATAGGATTTCCTGATGGAATAATTTTTAATCTGGAAACCGTGACACACGTATGTACGTATATTAAAGGTACTACGGTATTAATATGTATATTATTTTCCCGACTTTTCCATAAATATGGGATTGTACATCTAAACATGAAGCAAAAATGATCAGGATACTCTCTCTCTCTCTCTCTCTCTCTCTCTCTCTCTCTTTCTCTCCCTCCCTCTCAAACACACACGTATATATATATATATATATATATATATATATATATATATATATATATATATATATATATATATAAAGATGAAAATTATGTTTACATTAGAACATATTGAGACAATAAAAATACATAAGATAGAGTAATTAAAAATACACTAGATAATACAGGGTGTCCCTCCCCAAAAAAGCTGATGGTTAAAAAAAATTCATAACTTTCTTAATTTTTTATATTTTTCTTTTATTTTTTGGAGTGCCCCTTCCAAGGTCATCATGAGTTGTTACACTATACAGAGGAGCGGATATTTATCGTAGAGTCATATTTTCGGTTGAATGAGTCAATATCAGAAACTCAAAGAGAATTTCGACGAAACTTCAACACAAGAAATTCCCCTACTCCCAATGCAATAAAACCAACCACAATAAATGCCCTTAAAACAATATAGAGGAGGAAATTAGGGACATAAGCTCTGAAACATTAAGTGATGTGCTGGACAATGCCCTGCAGAGATTAAGTTGCGTAAATAAAATTAGAATAAGTAGACTATGATATCTACTTATGTCTCAAAAAAATCACGGAGAGGCTCATCTACCTACATATGAAAATTGGTAAACATAACTTAAATATTAAGGAAGTTAATCAAATTTAAAATCCGACAGTTTCTTTTGGGACATCCTTTATAACAAAAACAATACACTAGATAAAGTAATAAAAACATTAGAGAAAGTAATTAAACAATACACTAGATAGAATAATAAGAAATACACTAGTGTAATTAAAAAAATACACTAGATAGAGTAATTAAAATAATCACTAGATAGAATAATTAAAAAATACATTAAACAGATTAATTAATAAATATATTCGGCAGAGTAATTAACACATACACGAGATAGAGTAATAAAAAATACACGAGATAGAGTAATAAAAAATACACTAGATAGAGTAATTAAAAATACATTAAATAGAGTAATTAAAAAATACATTAAATAGAGTAATAAAAAATACACTAGATAAAGTAATTAAAAAATACATTAGATAGAGTAATTAAAAAATACATTAAATAGAGTAATAAAAAATACACTAGATAAAGTAATAAAAAATACATTAAATAGAGTAATAAAAAATACACTAGATAAAGTAATTAAAAATACATTAAATAGAGTAATTAAAAAATACATTAAATAGAGTAATTAAAAAATACATTCAATAGAGTAATAAAAAATACATTAAATAGAGTACTAAAAATACACTAGATAAAGTAATAAAAATACATTAAATAGAGTAATTAAAAAATACATTAAATAGAGTAATTAAAAAATACATTAAATAGAGTAATTAAAAATACATTAAATAGAGTAATTAAAAAATACACTAGATAAAGTAATAAAAAATACATTAAATAGAGTAATTAAAAAATAAATTAAATAGAGTAATTAAAAAATACATTAAATAGAGTAATTAAAAAATACATTAAATAGAGTAATTAAAAATACACTAGATAAAGTAATAAAAAATACATTAAATAGAGTAATTAAAAATACAGAGTAATTAAAAAATACATTAAATAGAGTAATTAAAAATACACTAGATAAAGTAATAAAAAATACATTAAATAGAGTAATTAAAAAATACATTAAATAGAGTAATTAAAAATACATTAAATAGAGTAATTAAAAATACATTAAATAGAGTAATAAAAATACACTAGATAAAGTAATTAAAAAATACATTAGATAGAGTAATTAAAAATACATTAAATAGAGTAATTAAAAATACATTACATAGAGTAATAAAAAATACATTAAATAGAGTAATTAAAAAATACATTAACTAGAGTAATAAAAAATACATTAAATAGAGTAATAAAAAATACATTAAATAGAGTAATTAAAAAATACATTAAATAGAGTAATTAAAAAATACATTAACTAGAGTAATAAAAAATACATTAAATAGAGTAATTAAAAATACATTAAATAGAGTAATTAAAAATACATTAAATAGAGTAATTAAAAAATACATTAACTAGAGTAATAAAAAATACATTAACTAGAGTAATAAAAAATACATTAAATAGAGTAATTAAAAAATACATTAAATAGAGTAATAAAAAATACATTAAATAGAGTAATTAAAAATACATTAAATAGAGTAATTAAAAAATACATTAAATAGAGTAATTAAAAAATACATTAACTAGAGTAATAAAAAATACATTAAATAGAGTAATTAAAAAATACATTAAATAGAGTAATAAAAAAATACATTAAATAGAGTAATAAAAAATACATTAAATAGAGTAATTAAAAAATACATTAAATAGAGTAATTAAAAAATACATTAACTAGAGTAATAAAAAATACATTAAATAGAGTAATTAAAAAATACATTAAATAGAGTAATAAAAAATACATTAAATAGAGTAATTAAAAATACATTAAATAGAGTAATTAAAAAATACACTAGATAAAGTAATAAAAAATACATTAAATAGAGTAATTAAAAAATACATTAAATAGAGTAATAAAAAATACACTAGATAAAGTAATAAAAAATCCATTAAATAGAGTAATTAAAAAATACATTAAATAAAGTAATAAAAAATACATTAAATAGAGTAATTAAAAAATACATTAAATAGAGTAATAAAAAATACATTATATAGAGTAATAAAAAATACATTAAATAGAGTAATTAAAAAATACATTAAATAGAGTAATTAAAAAATACATTAAATAGAGTAATAAAAAATACATTAAATAGAGTAATTAAAAAATACAATAAATAGAGTAATAAAAAATACATTAAATAGAGTAATTAAAAATACATTAAATAGAGTAATTAAAAAATACACTAGATAAAGTAATAAAAAATACATTAAATAGAGTAATTAAAAAATACATTAAATAGAGTAATAAAAAATACACTAGATAAAGTAATAAAAAATACATTAAATAGAGTAATTAAAAAATACATTAAATAGAGTAATAAAAAATACATTAAATAGAGTAATTAAAAAATACATTAAATAGAGTAATTAAAAATACATTAAATAGAGTAATTAAAAAATACATTAAATAGAGTAATAAAAAATACACTAGATAAAGTAATAAAAAATACATTAAATAGAGTAATTTAAAAATACATTAAATAGAGTAATTAAAAATACATTAAATAGAGTAATTAAAAAATACATTAAATAGAGTAATAAAAATATACTAGATAAAGTAATTAAAAAATACATTAGATAGAGTAATTAAAAATACACTAGATAGAGTAATTAAAAATACACTAGATAGAATAATTAAAAATAAACGAGATAGAGTAATTAAAAAAGACATTAGAGTAATTAAGAAATAAAATAGATACAGTAATTGACAAATACATAAAATAGAGAAATAAAAAATACACTAGATAGAATAATTTTAAAAAATACACTATATAGAGTATTTAAAATACACTAGATAGAGTAATTAAAATATACACTAGATAGAGTAATTTAAAAATAATCTAGATAGAATTACTAAAAAATACGCTAGATAGAGTAATTAAAAAATACATTCGAAAGAGTAATTAAAAATACACTAGACAGAGTAATTAAAAATGTATTAAATGGATTAATTAGCAAATACATTAGATAGATAGAATAATTAAAAATACATTAAATATAGTAATTAAAAAATACATTAGGTAGAGTAATGAAAAAATATACTAGATAGAGTAATTAAAAACTACATTTAACAGAGTAATTAAAAATACACTAGATAGAACAATTAAAAATACACTAGAAAAAGTAATTAAAAAATACATTAAATAGAGTAATTAACAAATAAATTAGATAGAGTAATTAAAAAATATACTAGATAGAGTATTTAAAAAAAACTACATAAAGTAATTAAAAAATACATTAGATAGAATAATGAAAAAATGAACTAGATAGAATAATTAAAAAATACATTAGATAGAGCAATAAAAAACACAATAGATAGAGTAATTAAAAAGTACACTTGATTGAATAATTAAAAAATAAACTAGATAGAGTAATTAAAAATACACAGATAGAGTAATTAACACATGCATTAAATACAGTTATTAAAAATCATGCTAGATAGAATAATTTTAAAATACACTGGATAAAGTAATTAAAAATACATTTAATAGAGTAATTAAAAAATATACTAGACAGAGTAAATAAAAATACATTTAATAGAATAATTAAAAAATACACTAGATAGAGTAATTTAATAATACACTAGATAGAATAATTATAAAATACACTAGATAAGTAATTAACAAATACATTAGATAGAGTAATTAAAAAATACTTTAAATAGAGTAAATAAAAATACAATAGATACAGTAATTAAAAAACATTAGAGTAATTAAAATATACACTAGACAGAGTAATTAACAAATACACTAGATAGAGTAATTAACAAATGCAATAAATAGAGTTTTTAAAAAATACACTATATAGAATAATTAAAAAATACACTAGACAGATTAATAAAAAAATACATTAAATAGAGTAATTAAAAAAATACATTAAATAGAGTAATTAAAAATATACTAGATAGAATGATTAAAAAATACACTAGATAGAACAATTATAGAATACACTAGGTAAAGTAATTAACAAATACATTAGATAGAGTAATTAAAAAATACACTAGATAGAGTTATTAAAAATACAATAGATACAGTAATTACAAAACATTAGATAGACCAATTAAAAATACACTAGATAGAGCAGTTACAAATACATATATATATATATATATATATATATATATATATATATATATATATATATATATATATATATTAGTTTTGGAGTGATTAATCGGAATCTGAAGCGGAAAAACTGAAACTTTTTTTGGTATCGGAATCGATATCGGAATCGAAAATTTCTGTGTCTATTTACCGATCTCACAAACGATTCTTTCAATTGTCTTTTTAAACAAAATCTTACATTGCTGGTAGCAATGTTAAAATAATAAAATAGTAAATATTCGTTCCTTTTAAATTACCTAAATAAACTAAAATCTATAGAACGTTACTCGCAAGTGTATCTTTACGTTTGAGAAAATATGTGCACATTTAACATGTGCTTGTAGGGCAAAAATGTCAACTTTATAGTAAAATATTTAGATTTATAAAGAATCGGATTTGGTAAATTTATTGAAATCGGAAACTTAGTACAGAATCGATAATTGTATGAGAATCTGGAAAAATATTGAAATCGTCCCATCATTAATATATATATATATATATATATATATATATATATATATATATATATATATATATAGAGAGAGAGAGAGAGAGAGAGAGAGATGGATAGATAGATAGATATAAAAGTATATATATATATTATATTTTATGTATCTACATAAGATATTATGTACCTACATAAAATTTTATATAAAATTTTCAATATTTACTTTGACAGTGCTCGATGTGTAAGTAAAACTAAGTAGTAAGTTTTGAAAATATCGTTGGCAATTAAGCTACACATATGAGTATATAAAAACACGAAGCAACAATACTTCCATGACTGGCGAATCACTGTATTCTTCATCTCTCACCTTTTTATAAAGGTATGGGCGAAGGGGTCTTGGGAATTTAAACACATTGAATGCATTATACTTGGTATAATCATAGCCTACTTAGTGTATTCTTTAGAATGTGTACAATTTATTGCCGATTTTAATTTGATGTTTAACCATTTTCCACGATCTTCAAAACGAAATATTTCAAGTTTCTCAATTAGGCACAAAAAACAAGGCGAGTTTAAAGAGCAACAAGCCTTAGCTTTCGTTGTTAGTTTTCATTCAACTATAGAGGCTTTATTTTCGTTGATTAATTTCAAGTAATGCAGCGATAGTAAACCTTTCTTATGACATGTAATCAAACGTCCAAATAACATTTAATGAATGTGTGTGGCTATATAACATATTTTTAAATGCCATAACTGCTACCTATGTAATATTTTGAATATTAAGATTTTCCTCTGTATACATTTTAGCTTAGTATACCACCAAAGATATGACATTTTTCCTAGTAAGCATCCATTCGGTCTTTGGCAATTGCAATGTTTTTTTTGTTTTGTTTTTTTTGTTGTTGTTGTTGTTGTTGTTTTTGTTGTCGTCGTTAGTAGCTCTAGTTGAATTATAGTCTCTAAAGAATTTATTATTGTGTTTTTATAAGTTCTAGTACAACTATACTATGTACTATATACTAGTTCTGGTACAACTATTGCTTAATTTTACGGTATTCCTGTTAAAGATTCTATGTAAGGCATAACCTGGTGGAAAGTTATTACCTATGAAGTGTACAAATTTTTAGCTAATATTGTTTTAGACATTAAGTTGAAGGGGAGTAAACCAGATTATTTTCCTACCTCGATTTCTGCATCTATTTCTATTAATATTGCTATTTACATATTTAACCACTATTCCCAAGTGGGTTATTTTGGATATTTTCGTATCTATTGAAGGTTACTTCATCAAAGGAGTTATTACTAAATCTGTTTTCAATTGATATATATATATATATATATATATATATATATATATAATTGAATGTTAATATTTTCCAGAAGTAAAGCTACCAATGAAGTTTTAACATATTCGTTTAAAATATCTTAATCACGAAATTAAACATTATTCTGAACTGCATCTATTAGAGAATAGTTATTGTCATATATATATATATATATATATATATATATATATATATATATATATATATATAGGCAATTATTTGCGCCGACAAAGATTAGCAGTAATACCAAAAGGTGTGGCTGGTTCTTCTAGCCAAACAAATACGACAATCTCTTACGACATGTCATCAAAACTAAATCAACGAACAGAAAACAAAACCTGTAAAATCCTTTTTTCAATATAACAGATTCTATTTGTCGATAACTTGTTGATATTTCGCTGGAGAGCTGTCAACTCAATTATCATTGAGACGTATATAAAGTGATCATTATTCATTTTTGATCACTACTGCTCGGCGTATTCTATCTAAATGTGAGCTATATTTAGTTTAATTTAGTTTCATTCTAAAAGAATAAAAAGAATGTGGAAGCCCGTCGTCAAATTTCAAATCTTTCCGATATCAGTGAAATTTAAACAATAATTATTTCATATTTACAAAATTATGAGTGTTTTTTAAGGGGGGGGGAGCATAATAAACATCGTCTTATTTTTTAGATTCAAATATTTCAGATTTGCAACGAATTTGAGTCGTACTTATTTGACCACCAATTAAGCAAGATTCGCTAAATATTAATTTCTTCTTTATGAGTTCAATTTTAGACTTTTTTTTTTTTTAGAATCAAAATCGTGTAAAAGATTTTCACCAAATTGGAATAAGGATTCTAGAAGTAAGGTTTGATATCATTATATCTTTATTTCATTGTTAGCAAGGGAAGATAATATTGGTGCCGATCTGTTCTGGTCAAGAAGTTAACTTTATCAGTTCTGGGACGGGTATTCTCTAATATATATATATATATATATATATATATATATATATATATATATATATATATATATATATATATACTTGTTTATTGTTATATAAACATGCTCACATCCCGCTGCTACAAATAGCCACTTGTTTCAATCAAACAACAGATATCATCAGGCAGCGACTTGACTATTCAAAAGATTCATTGAATTTTTGAATAGTCAAGTCGCTGCCTGATGATATCTGTTGTTTGATTGAAACAAGTGGCTATTTGTAGCAGCGGGATGTGAGCATGTTTATATAACAATAAACAAGTATTATCAGCTCTTTTTATTGAGCACTATCTAACAACCTCGTTGAATTCATTAGTCCATTACTTTTGAATATAAAAAACCCCGAGTATATATATATATATATATATATATATATATATATATATATATATATATATATATATATATATATATATATATATATATATACTTCTTACATCAAGTTATGAAAACATTTATGAATTTATGACACTTAAACTACGTAGAATTTTTCGCGTTCCATCTACTTAAGGACCTGCCAGTCTAAAATGCATTTAATGCGACAAGTCCTTACGTGTATGAAACGTGGAAAATTCTGCTTAGCTTAATTGTTATAAATATATTTCCATTGCTTAATTTAGTTCTACTCATCTATTGAGTAGTTTAAGTAAATACTGAAAACCGATGCATAAAATATTAAATCTCCTTATAAACCCCCCCCTCTCTCTCTCTCTCTCTCTCTCTCTCTCTCTCTCTCTCTCTCTCTATCTATCTATCTATCTATGTGTGTGTGTGTCTGTGTGTTTCTCTCCAGCTATGGGTTCAATAACACTATTACTACACCTGATGATATTCCATTTTTGTTTTCAATGGGTTATTCCAATCTCTGTATTTCTTTCCTTTCTTTGTTACACTTTGCTGTGTGTGTGTGTGTGTGTGTGTGCGTGTGTGCGTGTGTGCGTGGGTGTGTGTGTGTGTGTGTGTGTGGGTGGGTGGGTGTGTGCGTGTGTGTGTGTATGTGTGCGTGTGTGCGTGTGTGTGTGTGTGCGTGTGTGTGGGGGGGTGCGATCAGATAGATACGAGCTGACAAATACTTGAGTTCACATAAACAAACATGTGGATTACATAAACAGAGAAACATGCATACAAACACAGACATTTTAATATATACATGTATATATGTATGTGTGTGTGTATGTGTGTGTGTGTATGTGTGTGTGTGTGTATGTGTGTGTGTGTGTGTGTGTGTGTGTGTGTGTGTGTGTGTGTGTGTGTGTGTGTGTGTAATAAGGGAGACAGACAGACAGACAGAAGTGGAGAAAAAGAGATGACGAACGAATCTAACACGTGCGAAACGTGCAAACAAATAGTTTATTTTGATGGCCCTTTAATTTACTCATTATATCACGGACCGCTTCTTTTGCCGCTTTTTCTGCACGCAAGTTACACTGGCGCATGCGCGGACAAGTGATGACTCATTGCCGCCATTTTCTTTTATATTATTATTTAACTCCTTCTCCGCCATCTTCTTTATTGCTGCAAAATCGGTCCAGCTGATCGGGAAGCTCACATAATCGACATCACAGACGAAACGACCCGGATGCAGTAATGAAATCTTTCCCCGGGCGATTTGAGTCCCTGATGACAAGGCTGAGATGACCAAAATGGAACCTTATCATTATCTCTAGTATTCCTGTATTTATTTTTCGTTTCCGCCTTTACTTCTTCTTCTCGTTGTTTCTATCTATTCTACTTCGTTTTCATCTCTTACTTTTTTCTTTTTCTGTCTTTTCTCCTCCTTCTTATTTCTTCTTGTTCCTTCTCTGTCTCTCCTTTTGCTTGTGTTTTTATCCATCTCTTAGTCATCACATTTTTTCTATTTCTTTGTCCACTTCGTCTATTCTCTGATCATCCCTATCTACCAACATAGCTTCTTTTAATACACATGTAATGTTCTTGTTCTTGTTTTTCTTCCCCTTCTTCTTCTTCTTCTTATTATTATTATTATTATTATTATTATTATTATTATTATTATTATTATTATTCCCTCACTAGGAATTCTCACAAAGGCAATCGCCACCGATCACTCACTGGAAATAATCTGTGGTGTTCCCTGTAGTCTGAGTGACAAGTCTTCCCAGATTTCCAATGCTCTCCATCTCTCTCGATAAGCAGTGCAGAATACTTCACATTATCACAACAGTCACTTACCTTTAATCTCTCGCTGGTAAGGGGCATTGCTCTGACAGGGGCCCAACAATATTTCTCGGACACTTTGAAAAAAAGTACTTCAAGATGGTTAATAGTGCCAAAAACTTTGGTGATTGTAAGTACGTAGTTGAGGAGTAGAAATCCACTACTAGCGTAATCATTTTTTTAGTTTGGCTTTGATAATTTTAGTTCTTTTGATATTTGCAAAAACTTGCGCGACACTATTTTTCAGACATGACAAAAAATCCTATTTTGTTAAGAGCTATGTTCATCATTAGAATCAATTATGTGTTCTATTCTACTGGCAAAACAATTAAGTTTAATTAGATAAAATGCATTCAAAACAAATCGTTTGTTTGCTACGGAGAAGCGATAGATGGCCCTAGTATCAGAAAGATCGCCATGAATTTAAAGCTGTCGAAATCAAAGGTCAAATACATGCTGAAGACAAACTCCGAGCGGAAAAAGAAGAGATGACGGAAAAAATTAATTGGCAAGAGGATTGAAAGGAGAATGAAGAGGACTGTACACAGCTTTTGATATCTGGAGAAAAAGTTACAGCAAGAAAAAGGGAAGGAGAAATGTGAATTGGATGTAAATGTCCGAACAGTACAAAGAACGCTGTATAAGATTGGTTTGAAGTATACAAAGGCTAAGAAAAAATTACACTGACAAAGAAACACGAAGGAGCAAGACTGCTAAAAGGTGCTTAACAAAGCATGTTTACTTAATGAAGGTTTAATTTACTGATGAGAAGTGTTTCAAGTTTGGTGGGCCCGATGGATGGTGTACTTGGTCGAGAAGGGGTGAGTCTGTTGTACTGAACAAGCGACAGATGGGAGGAGGAGGAGTTATGGTTTGGGGTATGATCTTTTCTAATGGCTGAAGTGTCTGAACAGCGAAAGTTACAAACAGTTGCTGGAACAGAAAGCGCTACCAAGGATAAGAGATATGGGAAATGATTTCGTTCTACAGCAAGACAATTGCAGCATCCATGTGTCAAAACTCATGAAAGAATGGATGGCTAAAGTGAACTTTGGAATGGCCTGCAAAAAGCCCAGATCTAAATTTAATGGAAAATGTTTGGGAAATTCTTGCGCAACTTGTCTATGATGGACCTGAAATAACGAAAGAGGCTCAACTACGGGAACGAATACTAGATGCCAAAAAACAACTAATATAAACACGTAGAAATGTTATTGTGCATATGTTTGATTATTATGAAGTGAGATTGATAAAAGTTATTGAGAAGAAAGGTGATATTACAGACTATTAACAGTTTTTCAACGATATCCGAAAAATAATCTCGCGTGTGTTTTATAAAAAATGATGAAAATAAAATATTTTTCCTTACCTAATCGATTTTCTTTCATTTTTATTACAGGTATTGTCTTTATATGTTTATGCTATTCTATTCAAAGAATTTCGCCACTCTATGGTACTCGGAAAGTCGAATACTAGTGTCCAAAAATTATTGTCAAGCCATTGAAATACTTTTCTCTAATAATATTTTCGCTAAGCCCCAGTGCTCTTCATACTTTTCCAGTGGAAGTCTGGTTAGTACTCCCCATCCTGGGAACTTCCTGACCGTTCACGATTCTTTGGTGTAGTACCATCCGATGTAGATGCCACCATTTGTTTTAAGTATATAGTTATGGGAAGGCGTACTTGATTTAACATTTTGTAGTTTTAGTTTTCTTGGTTGCTTTTGGTAGTATCCTGTTTTCGTTTTTTTTCTTTTTTTTTTCTAAATGGAGGAAACGTTAGCAGTCTAAATTGTGTGTCAGAATCTGAACCATTGGATGAGAGTAGTATTGCATCAAGCATTTTAAAATAATATTAGTAGTTTACTTGTAGAGAGGCTGAAACAATTGTATGCTGCGAATAGAAAATGTTTTTTGGTAAATTTGCAAAATAATATATATATATATATATATATATATATATATATATATATATATATATATATATATATATATATATCCTTAGACCTCTATTATTCCTAATATTTATTAATGACCTCCCCGACAAAACTGCTCTGAGATGGGTATACATGCTGATGACACCACACTCTATAACAGGCATGACAGGAAAACAAATGAACACATATCTAAAGAAATGGCAAAAACACTAGAGGATGACCTCCAATCTGTAGTGGAATGGGGACATAAATGGATGGTCACATTCAATGCTGCCAAGACTAAACTGGTTTCCTTCAATAATTACAAGAAACCTTCTCTGCCACCAATAGCAATGGTCAGTGACTTCCTGTCTGAGAGTACATCTTTCAAACTGCTTGGCCTAACGTTCACATGAAACATGAGTTGGAACAATTATATTGAAAACATTGCCAGGGCCGCTGCGAAAAAGGTAGACTCTCTCTACCATGCTAGAAAACTACTGACACCTGAAAGTATCCTGTACCTCTATAAGGCCACCATCCGCCCATGTATGGAGTATTGTTGTCACATTTGGGCTGGTTCATCTGCTACTAGACTCTCGCTCCTAGACAAAGTTCAAAAGAGAGTCGCCAATCTGATAGGCCCTGAACTGGCATCTAGCTTCAGCCTCTGGCCCATCGATGAAACGTTGCATCACTCTGCCCGTTCTACAAGTATTTTAATGGTGAATGCTCTGACGAACCGCAGACACTTGTGCCCCCACAACGTAGACACCCTCGACAAACCCGACAGGCAGCTAAATCCCACCCCCACACAGTAGAGATCCCTA
>NC_136502.1:96141969-96151969 GCF_053919585.1 Euprymna scolopes
GCTGTCTCGAAGGAAGCTCTTCCAGTTTGTAGGCGGTTTGCTCTTTGCGGTAACTCTCCTCCTGATGGCCTTTCCACGTTTAGATCTAGCTTCTGATTTAAGGCTGGTCTTATGGTATACATCAAAAATGATATCTGTTCTCTTGTGAGTGTGGCTGTAGTTCTGCACCAAGGGAAGAATGTCGTTTTGGGCATATTCCTCAAATGTCTTTGGTGTTTTTGGTGCAACAGCATTCACCTGTGAAGCCCCATCAACAATCAGTACATCAAATTCTGGCTTGGACTCTGGAAGCTGGACTTGCCCTTGGAGAATTTCCACAAGATCTGACTTGGTACTTGGACGTAGGTTACCATTCTTGCTGAGAGAGGGGGGAAGCGACTGGTTCTCATGCTTGAAAAATTCCTGTAGATCACAACCTCTAGTTTGGCAAGAGATGAAAAGGCGGGAAAACAGGTGGCAATCCTCCTTTAGCAGTTTCTTCTCAGATTGTTTGCTTTGGCCAGTCCCCGTTTTGAAGAAATCTATGCTGTTCTTCTTGATGGACTGGTAGAAATATTGACCATCGTTAAGTTTATCCATAAACGTTTTGAACTGTTCTTTCCCCTTCTGAAGATGTGTAGCAACACGTTCAGCTGCAGATGATTCTGCTATGTCCTTTGTGTCAAGGGTCAGCAGATCTCCTGTCACCTCAGTGAATGGATTGCCCATTTCCTCTAGGACCATGGTGAGCCTTTGAACCTTCTCAAGGAATGTCTTCTGAGCTGCAGGTGACTGTTCATGGTGAGGAGTGTCACTCTTCACATCCTTACTCCCTGATGCTGTTTCATAGTGGGCCACCAACTTCCTTATTTCTGGCCCAGCCACCATCTATCTTCGAAGAGCTGCTGGATCTTCTGTCAGCCCAATAGCTCCACCATCTCCTTTGATGCTAGCATTATTTTGTTCGTGGGCTTGGTCAATGGCGACTGATGAGAAATGCCTGTCAGATTTGTGAACTACAAAGTTTCCATTTTGGAATTGTTGTGCAACCTCTGGGTGTTGCCTCTCTAAGCTCATCATATCTCGAAGATGAACTGGAAGCCATCGTGCGTAATTAACACTGTTGTTTGCGAAGAAATAGGGTATCAGTTCTGCCAGAGATTCACGATACAATGCGAAATTTACCTCTCTGAAAGCATGTATCAGTGTCAGAATGGTCAGCTCCATGTTCAGAATCAAGAACCAAAACTGAAACAGAGGACTCTCTTTACTGCGGAAGCCACACCACTCTTCAAAGGTGACAGTTTTCTCATCACTGTCTTCCTGTTCAACAAGATATGCATTGTAACCTTTCTTCAAGAGCTTGAATAAACTGCTTGCTGTAACCTGATGAGCTTGGCGAGTCTTTGTAACATTTGTAGCTGATAGAAATGAACCTGCAGAGCCTGAAGATGCTATTTCTGCCTCAACAAGTGCACCAGTCCATTCGCTGCCCTCTAACATTGACCCTATTGATTTAAAGGCTGTCATTTCAATATGTAGTCCACCAAACATTATTACAAACTTGTCCTCCCCATATATGTCTGGCCAATGCCACTGTATCTGTTTCGCCAGTGCATAGAGTGGCTGGTCTACTGTTTGTCCTGGGTTGAGGAACGACACAGTTTCCTTGATTTTGACCATAGCATGCTTTATGGTGGCAACACTGTGTGCTTGATCTCGCAGAAGGGGCAGCAAAGCATTTATACTAGTCACAAATTCTGCTCTTTGGTTGCTTGCATGATGGGCAGACCATGTTGCATTTGGTGAACCATCTACATCAGTGGTATTATGGACCTTTTCCAACCATTCATTTTCAAGCTTGACCTCCTCTTGGAAAAGACTGGGATCTGGAAGTGAAAAGTCATCACGGATGCTTGGTTCTGGATTCTTCTTACGGAAGAAGGCTGGTGGAATATTTGTATATCACTCTGGAAGATCCGGGACCTTCTTCGTCCGACCTTCTGCAACATTGGCCAAGATGCGTGCTTCTCCTACATTATCTGAACTTGGGTGCTGGAACATTGAAATACTTGTACCATGGAAAGATGTGCTTGATGTTGTTGCTGTTGGGTTGTGATCTATGTTATCTACAGCAGATGTTGTGAACAGCCCTTTCCTCAAATTTGGTGGACACACGACATCATCTTCCACATATTGCTTAACAACAGTCTCACCCAACTGTCCTGATATTTCCAAAACTCTGTCATAAGATATGCTTATTCCATTCTCATGCAGCTTGTCGATCAGTTGTCTCTTTCTTGTCTTTGCAAAAACTTTCATTCCAACATAAACAGCAAATGGTGTTTCACGGTCTTTGGCATGTCTTTGAGATTTCGAACCTTCCCTATACTTTGAGTAACAATTGAACTGCAGTAGTTGAACAATGGCCACATCTGACTGCACAATACCATGATTCAGATGGGACCTTATGTCCACCCCATGCTCAATACTGCAAACAAACTGCAGAAGTGCCTGGGGAACGGCTTCCTCTCCAAACCCTTCCTGAAATGCCTGGCTGAATTTTGTCTTGTGAGCCAGCATCTCTTTCCGGATGATATCAGCAGCTTTAGCCAGATGAATGGCTTCACTGTACTTGTTAGCATCAGATAGAATGGTGCTTACATCTTTTCTGAATGCAAGAAGGACATCTCGCCCTTTCTTATGTGCTTCAAGCTCAGGGATCCTAGAGAGTAACTGCTCTTTTAATCTGGTAGAATTGACCTCTGGGGATTCCACACCTAGTTGTTGCAGCCGACGCTTGTAAAGTGAGGCTAGATCAGCAAGTCGAAATATCACTGGTGTTGTTTCTGTACCGGTAACCATGCTATCCATGATGTAGATCACAAGCTCTAAAAACGCTAGGGGGTAAACGTCTTTCCCTTGACCGCTATCATTCTCCTCTTGCTTTATGACATTAAGATGTGCTCGCTCTAAGTTGTATAACTGTGCCAAGCATCGAGGGTGATACTTCAGCTCTTGGGCAACAATATCACCAGCACTTAACTTTGCTAGGAGCTTTCCATTGTTTAGGGTCCGGGCACACTGACTAAGCCTTTCATTCAGCTGCATGGTCATTGCCTGTCTTAAATTTGATATTTCATCCTCTTCTTCACATAAGAAGCACTGTACCTCTGGAGGGTCTGAGGTCCTTTGTCTCTTCTCACGGTTCTCTTCTGTGCCTGATGTACTGGGGGTTATTTTCCTTTTCTGTCCTCTTGACAGCTTTGTGTTATTGAACAATAGTCAGCAGCTTTGGTGATATTTTGCTTTATTTCGTATCAGTGTGGCTTCTATGCCTTCTCCTTCGTCTAACCGTGCTGGATTAAAGGGTATTGGCATATCATTAAGGGCATAAAACAAAGGCACATTTTTTGCAATTTTCGCATATCCAGCATAGTCCTGTTTCCTCTGGAATGAGCTAAGAGGTGAAATTAGAGTTTCATCTCTTTTGTCAACCTGACAAAGGCAACATTTACTCCAGTCAGTTTGCTGTCTAGTTTTGGCATCCATCGTAAGAGTCGTTGAAGTGGTGTAGGCCGAGGGTTTATCCTTTTACCACCTTACCACCTTTGCTCACTTTGATGTATGGGATACAGTTAGGTTCATGCTGCTGCCCTACACCTAACCCGATCGTTCATCCAATATCATTTAAATCCCGTGCGATCTGTACACCATCCGGATAACAATAAAGCCCCTGTCATCCTTGGCTCGGCTCTCCTGCGCTGGCACATCCTGTCAATCCAGGTGGGGCTATCCAACCTTAGGGGCTGGCTAGATAGCATTTGGGATACTAAACTGGAGTTTAGCTGATATTGAACCCCATGCTGAGTTCCACAGCAGTGTCTATCACCAGTGTGCCCTGGTAGTGAGCGACATACACTCTCGTCATAATATTCTGCAAAATTCTCCTTCTGTGGAAAAAAACGGTGGTACTTAATTTGATCCTCGTGAGATGTGCCACCTTGGTCACAATTTCTCAATGGGTTGATTCAGGGGCTTGTATGGAGTGAGGAAGGTAACGGAATTAAGAACACCTGATTTCTTCAGGATGGCTAGCATGGTTTGTAAGCCTTTTTGGGGCATTTTATAGGCAAAAACAGGTTATCCACTTTGTCATCCTTGCATTAGCAGTCCTTTTTAGGCATAAAAGTTGGAAAAAATGAACGTTTATGGAAATGTGTGGTTTGCTGGCGGCCATCTTGAAAAAAATGGTCGCCATATTGGAATTTTTGATGGCCAGCATTTTTTTCTGAAAAAGTAACTTACAGAGATTATTGATGCCAAATTTCATGCTTGTATCACCAAATGAACGATTCTGGCAAAAAATCACATTAAGCTGCTCCACTATAATAAAAATAGTTGGTTAACGGTACTGAAATGCTCGTATGAGTCGGAAACAGAGGATCATTTTAGATTCAATTTATCTGCGACATCATCCAGTGTGATAAACAATATGACAAATTGTAAAGCTATTTGGGCAGGGGGGGGGTAAACTTTTTCAGATTGAGTATGCGTAATTGCCTAAAGAAAGTAGAATCTCATTTACGTCTAGGGAAATGAGAGGGTGTTAATTTATAACACTGAATTTGATTTGTCAAATCTGTTTTCAGCGACGAATCATTTTTTACTATTTTTTTCCTCCCGAATATAATACATTGCTATTTCGGCGTGCTAAATAATACAATGACAAAAGAGAGGGAAAATCCGTGGATGCCATTGGTGCATAGAAACCATTTCTCGTTCCTGGTCTTACTGAAGGGAATCTCAACCGTAAACACTTGATGTCCAAGAAAAAATCACATTTCAGAAATAAGAATATTAGCATGGTAATAAAGAGGAAGAATTTTCGTTAACAGTAATATATTACAATATTAAAAATCATGGATTACAATAGAAAAATGCGAGCATGAAAAGTAATTTGGTTAAGCTTAAACCTGGAAAAGTAAAAGACTAATTGTTAAAACTGGAAAAGAAAAGGACACGATATTCTAGTAAAAAATATAATAAATTTATAACTTAAAATATTGCAGCATTAAGAATTTTTTAAAATTCAATTTATAACATTATATGATCAGTTCTTACTGCAATATTTTAAGTTATCATATTTTTTTTACTAGAATAGCTTGTCCTTTTCTTTTCCAGTTGTAATAACTAGTCGTATACTTTTCCATGTTTAAGCTTAACCATATTACTTTTCATGCTCATATTTTTCTATTGTAATCCATGATTTTTGCAGGCTTCCAATAAATTCATTTGTTCTTTGTTTAATTTCAGTCTTATTTTTTTGCTCCCATAAACATAACATACACATATGTAATAACAATGTACGGCATTCGTCTGTTTTCAATAACCCCCCCAATTATCTCCCTTTCATTCTTTCATTCTTTCTGTTTCACTTGTTACTTCTCTTTTCGCGAAAGCGATGAATTGGTAGCAACAGTAGTCGCTGATGCGACATGGTTATTATAGAAACCAGTCATAAAAATTGTCGCTTACCTCCTTACGTTTTTTACGATTTTGAACATCAGTAAATTCATCATAACTTTTGTTTTACTGAACGAAAATTGAAATTTTTATTTCACAATATAGATGAGAAGGTGATCTATAAACTGTAATAATTGTTTGAAATTTGGTCGAAAAATGAGTGAGCGGTGAAGTTTTAAAGCAGTTCTAAATGACAAAAACTGCCACTCAACCATATATTCAGACACGGTAGTGTTTGAATGATAAATAAAGTTGTTTTTTCTCTTTAGGTTTGGAGATAGTTTTAATACCACAGACGTAATATACTAAATGTTTTCGCAAACCACCTATAGTATTTCTTCTAAGTACAACCTTTATTACATTTTATTAAACCTCAACCTATCTGTTTCCCCATCACATCCATAAAGTAGCAAACACTTTTACTCCCTATTCATTTTCTCCTAGTACGAGACACACATGTTTCGTTCATGCAGGAATGAAACATGGACGTCTCCCCTCCTTTATTTCTTTCTCTCTTTCTTTCTCTCTTTCTTTCTCTCTTTCCCTCCCCCTCTCTTTGTTTCTCTTTCTCTTTGTCAGTCCGGCTGTCTCTAAGGAATCTTTCTTTGATTGAACATTGTAAATGTAATTAAAACAGTACGAGTCTGCATTAAACCGTATTTACACACGTCTCAAAGCAGATCTGCCGGATGAGAGGTTAACCACATTGAGTTACAAGGCACAAGGTTGTAAGCTTGAACCTGTCGGTAGACCAGTTGGAAAAAATCTATATTGATACTTGTTTATAAATAAACATAATATTCAATTCAGTGTGTGTATACATATATATATATATATATATATATATATATATATATATATAATCGAAATAAAACTTGTAGCTCTCCAGCATTATCTCCTACCTCTGAGATAAGTCCATACGCATATCAAATTTTAAAAAATTGACATAATTAAACGTATAAATTTATATTTGCGCATGCATAGACGCTGTACGTTTAGTGGACTTAGACATGCTAAATTCTTTTTTTTATTTGGATCCCTTAGCAGCTATTTTTCCGGCTAAATACGGAATCGGATTTCTTCCACAGGTTCAAACACGCTATATATCAAGTTTCAAATCTGTAGACCAAAAATTGACAGAGTAGTTTGATAGAGGTCGTTCTACACAGTTTTTCACCAGTTTTTATGTCCCTTTACAAAGATTAGATAAAGATTTAATGATGTTTATAAATAAAAAGAATCTTTACTATTATTTTGATCAAAAGTGGTTACATGATTTTGAGTCTAGAAAAAGTCTAAAGTTTCAAGCTTAAGAATAAATTGAAATTCAAGAAATATATTTCTTAATTGGTGTCTAATGACTATAAACCCAAATCAACGCAAATCTGAAATATTTGAATTTTCAATAGAAAGATCGTGCGCATATTTTCATCTAAAAAATAAACTTTGAATTATTCCAAAGCAGCTAATTTCGTTTTTTTTTTCTTTCTTTTTTACAATACTTGATGTAAAAATTCGGTGATAGCTGAATTTTTATGAGGAGGGGGGGTCCACTCTCTTTTAAGCATGTTTCTATAAAACTAAATATAGCTCATGTTTGGACCATTTGCGCCTGCCAGATATACTCTAAAATTAATAACGACGGTTAATTATATATGGGGTAAATACAAATATATGAACATACCTAATTTTATATAGATAGAAACACAGTCATCCATGTTCAAGCTTCGTCATTCACGACTCATTAGTATGGTTAGGCGGAAGAGGCATATCCACCTTTAAATTGGGTCGCGATCGTGCCGATATGCTTCCGTTATAAAGAGCAGATGATTTTTTAGTGAACTTCTTAGGAAGGTCAAGTCCACCTTTGAAAATGTATGAATCCGAAAGTGTTGGTTGAGAGTCGAAAGCCTTTCTAAAAAAAAAAAAAAAAACATTGTCAAAGATCAAGTTCTTCTACGCAATTCGTTCATATCTGTCGCCTTGTGCAACAAAATTATTTCCATCGATTGGGTCGCCTGTCACAATGTTACTTGATAAATGATTTTTTTTGTTTTTTTTACAAAACGGTTTACTAAAGTAGATAGATAGATATATAACACGGAAATTACATAATTGTCGATGCAATAATTTATTTCAACCTTATGGTATTTTCAAGCATCTAAACTAGACAATTACATTTTTGATACTGAAATAAAGAAAAAAAATCGGGTCTCGACCGTCAAAAAACCAGAGGGAGTGGTAGTAGCAATCCACTTAATACATTTTATAGAGAGGGTGGGAGGGATTTTTTTTAAAAAAAGCACAAGAACATTATGATACTTATAACGGCTGTCCGGTAGCTCGACGTAACAACAGACACACACACACATGCAACACACACACACACACACGCAACACACACACACACATACACATACACACACACCCGCCCCTAAATATGCACGTTCTTACACGTAAATGCCTTGACACGCGTTTACTAACCTAGAAAGAAGAGGGAGAAATATACGGATATGGAGAGAAGGAAATAAATAAAATAAACTGCGTGTAAGGGAAAGAGAAGAAGAAAGAAAAAAGAAAATGAAGAGAGTGACCATCCGCTGCCTGTCATATGTTTTCATTGGTGTAGAATCTCTGAGAAAAGGAAGGGAAAGAAAATGGAGATTAAACGCGCGTCATAGAGTTAGTTGAGTCATGGAAAGTAAGTCTATTAAAAGAAATAAAAAAAATTTTTAAAAAGTTTATATACAAAGTTTTAAAACTATCTGTATGTTATCATGTTAAAATTAGTTAGAAATAAATATTATCTTATAATACATTTAAATATTGTATTTGTAATATATTACTATGAATTCAAAAAATTGAGTCTTATGTAGTTAATATTTTATATATTTTTATGTAATTAATTTTATTGGTGATTATAGCGATCGTTGTAATTTTGCTCACTAATATTTCACTTCCTAATTGATTAAGATGCAGAAAATTGCATTATTAGTCGCCCCCAATTCCATAGGACGTATATAGTTTCGGTTAATATATACTTTTATTCATTCCGTACACAAAAGTACTTTCATGCACGCATAAAAAAAATAAATAAAATAGTTATTATTTTAAAGTTTTGTGTTAATTTATATTAAATCTAATAATGTCTAGTGGTAGTATTTGATCTTTTTGACTTAAATCAGTTTAATAACTAATGTATTATCTGCAGAGAAAAATTATTTTCTTAAAGCTATCTCATTTATTTATAAGTAATTTTGATAAACAGGTACTTCGGAATAAGTACACCCAACTTAGATTTTGGACAACAAATATCATCAAGTATATACCGGAAAGCACTATAATTGCCAGTGGGTTGGGGTGGGAGGGTTTATCGTAAATAATCTAGTGGTATTAAATTCGGTCTCTTTACCGTTATAGAATTATCTGTTCGTCGGATCTGGAGTTATTGGTTATTTTAAATTTACATTTATGTCTACATCTGGCCATCAGTTCATCTCGTTTATTTAAGAGATTATTGTGTTCGTACTTCAGGATTCTTATTTTTTCCTCGAGGAATAAACTGCATCTCTGCCTAAAGCCGTTAGGAACATCCGAATAACATAGGATTGACCATGAAACCACTGGGGATCGGTTCTCATTTTTTAATAACCACCATTGTTTAGCTAACTCGGTTTTGTTCTTAAGTTCTGGGTTATTGAAAGAATGTTTATATGGTCATAAAAACGCTGTTTCCAGTTTCCGGCGGAGATACCGAAGTAAACTTTTTTGTCCCTGTTATTATCTTCTGGGTGGATCGTGGCCTTATAAACTACGCACTCAACTTTACAATTACCCTCCAGTGGGCAGTTATTTTACCCACTGGACGGTAATTGTAAAGTTTGAACTGAGTCAGGTGTGAAATGGAGCCTGTTGAATGTCGAGCAGTGATCCGGTGTTTGTATTTGAAAGGACGCACACCTCAGGAGACTTTTGATGAAATGAAAGAAACTTATGGTGATAATGCCCCATCATATTACCTTATAAAACGCTGGCATCGTGAATTCAAACATGGCCGGAAGTCTGTGGAAACAGTTCCCAGACCTGGTCGCCCCCTTCTGCCATTGATGAGGTATCTGTCCGTCAAGTTGAGGCTGCCATTTTGGAAGCTCAGCGTATTACTATTCGCCAAATAGCCCAAGATGTCAAGATTAGTACAGGGTCTGTGAAAACTATCATTCGTGACCATTTGCATATGCATAAGGCGTCTTCCAGATGGATTCCCAGGTTGCTCACACCATTCCAGAAGCGAGAACGCGTCGAGTGCTCGAGGATGAATTTGGAGATATGCCAAGAAGATGAGTCAAAGGTTTTCAAAAGACTGATTACGCAGGATGAAACCTGGGTCCATCACTATGGTTCAGAGACCAAAACCCAGTCAATGCAGTGGAAGCACTTGAACTCACCATCTCCAAAGAAGGCAAGGAAGGGTGCAGCCCTCGGCTGACAAGGTCAT
>NC_136502.1:96154469-96219469 GCF_053919585.1 Euprymna scolopes
GAAAATACTAAAATAATAGAATCCAAGATAGTATGATTAATTATTAAATTATAATTATTTCTAATACAAAATATTATGGATATCTCAACAGGCTAAAACGAAAGTCATAATACAAAAAAATTAAAATCTAAAACTCAAAATTAAACAGCAGTTTCCCTACTAAAAACAAACACTAGACTTAGCTTATTTAAACTACGAAATAACCTATATTTCATAAGTCAACACAAGAAAAACACACATGCACACACACGCTCACACGCTCTCATCAACACGCTCACACGCAAACACACGTGCTTATGAAACGAAGTAACCACAGAAAACATACACATACGCACACACGCACCCCACACCTCCAAATCGGAACCTCTAAACTCAACTAATCCCTCATAAACGAAAAAAAAACTAATACACTACAATCAAACCAAAAAATACGCACATACATAGGATTATCTTCTTTCCCGATAAAAACTAGAATCTCAAACCACTAGCAATCGTTCTTCGAAGAGAACTCTAAAACTAAAACAACCCTATCCAACTTAGTAAGACGCTTGAAAGAAAATAACAATAACTTCTTATTAAAATGGAAAATTTTTAGAAAATCTAAATCATACAGCCCAGATTCAAAATACGACCGAAATTATAACGGTACTGAATAAATTAAACATTATGCAATTAGAAAAGTTACTCCTAACCCATTCAAACCAAAAATATTCATATTTAAATTAACTTAAATTTTAACGACAATGGCAATTGACTCTCATCTCCATCAAACGCACACTCAGATATCCTCATCTCCTGTCTAAAAGTAAGTACTATCCGTTAATGTCCATCACCCCAGTTCCCCACGCACCCCTAGCATATACGCTCAACTCCGCTTCCACCCAACTATTTCGTCTCTACCATTCACCAGACTCTGGCTTTCATTCTCACTGAATGCCTCTGAACTCATCTTTAGCAAGCCGATTCGACCCAGTTCTTCGATTTCCCACCCCGGCTTGAAACTATACGTCAATCATTTCGTATTTTCGTATTCCTCATACGCCAAGGATGAATAAAGAAATTAATCTAAGAACATTACGCCAAGGAACACCTACGACATCATATAATAAGGAAAATATACGACAAACGCAGAAACACTAACTCTAACCTTGGAACTAACTGACTACCCAACCCTCATTATCCTTATTTAGGACATGGGTAATGTTATCATCCTTCATATCTCCTGATAAGACGAACTTTCAATTTGAATTTGCAAATCTTTTTCACTACCACACTTCATCGAATCTCCATACAGGGAAAACTCATCCTTGCCAAACACGAGCCTAAATGTAATTTGTTGTTTATATCTTGCTTACTTATAAATAACTTACGTCACTGGCTCCTTCATCCAAGAAATTCTGGACTATAAAATTGATATCTGGGACGTTGGGCCCTGAATGATGTATGTAACAGCGCCGATTCTTCGTAAGATCGTGCCCTATTCCCAAAAAGAAACGTTATTTCTAAAAGGTCTAAAATACACGTTATCTCCCCTGTTAAACCGTTTCGTTGGCATTATAGAGGTTCTGTTGTGTACTATGTGTTTGGATAGCAGTTTACCAAATACGGATTTCATTTTCCGTCCAAACATGATTTCTGCTGGGGATCCCGCATCTGGTTTGTTCGGATTTCTCGTGATTCTGTAAACCTGCAGAAATTGCTGAAGGGCCTTTTCTGTCAGTGTACCGGGCGCCTTTTTGATTACCCTTTTAAGCGTATCGACGAAACGTTCGGCCTGGACATTGCTTCTGGCGTGGTACTGGGGTGTCGTAATATGCTTGACTTGATACGTCTCGCAGAATTCTCTGAACTCTGTCGAGGTGAACTGTGTAGCGTTGTCGCTAACCAAACAGTCTAAACCCCCAAACCGACCAAACAGTTCCAATAAAAAAAATTTGTCGTTGTTGCCGTGATCGGTTTTTTGCATCTCTGGCCATTTAGAGTAAGAGTCAACTCCTAGCAAGTAGTAAAAATGCTCCACAGGTCCTGCATAATCGATGTGGATCCTCGACCATGGTTGTGCAGCGTAAGGCCAAGGTTTATATGTTATCGATGGTGCTTTTGTAGCCAAAGCACAGCCTTTGCATCTGTTCACCATGTCGGCAAAATCTTGGTCCGTAGCTGGCCAAAAAACAAAACTTCCCATTAGGCTTTTCATTCTGTTTATTCCTGGATGCCCCATGTGAAAATTCATGAGAATTCATTTTTGAAGGGTTTGGGGGATGACAACCCTTTCACTGTATAACAGTATTTCGCCGCAACCAGAAAAAAATGTCTGAACTGGTGTCACCCTGTACTAATTTCTGATTCGTGGTTTGAATGAAATTGTTATTTAGGGATTCTGACTTAATTTCCTGAAGTGTGACCGGCAGTTCGGATAATATTGTTTATAATAGTTTTTACATCACCATTAATACGTAGTGCCGCGATTACTGAATCTTCAAGAGGTTCCATTTTGGTAGGAATCAGTCTCGATAGATCCTCTGCATGATCTAGTTGTTTTGAGGGGAGAAATTGAATTGTAAAATTATAGTTTAGCAGAATAGTTCCCAATCTTAATAGTCGGTTCGCAGTGAATGTTGGAAGTTCTTTTTTTTATTCAAAAATAGATATCGACAGCTTATGGTCGGTTTGTAGAAAAAAATATCTTCCGTACAAGAACCGGTGGAATTTTGAAACTGCAAATATAATTCCAAGGGCCTCTTTCTCGATCTGAGAATAATTCTTTTCCGCTGGCAAGAGAGTCCGTGATGCGAAAGCAATAGGCTGTTTCGAGCCATCCGGCATTCGATGTAGCATGCACGCCCCGATGCCATATTGACTAGCGTCGCTAGCTACTATTATGTCCAACTGCGGGTTGAAATGCGCTAGGAATAATTTTGAAGTCAGGATTCTTTTTATTTCTTGGAACGATGTCTGGCAATCTTCTGTTCACCCCCATACCTTATTCTTTTTCATCAATTCATTAAGTGGTGCGCGCAATTTGTGCATATTCGGGATGAACCCCTGGTAATAATTTGCCAAACCTAAAACTCTGCAATTGAGTTATGTTTACTGGTGCCGGCATTTCTTTAATAGCGGTCGCCTTATCTGGGTCTGGGTGTCTGCCATCTTTATCGATTACTTGACCCAGGTATTTAATTGTTTCTAAAAAGAACTCGCATTCATCTGCTTTGATCTTAAATTCATAATCTTGTATTCGACTGAATACTTGTCTGATATGATTTTCATGTTCCTCCCTGCTTTTGCTCGCTAAGATAATGTCATCAAGATATGCGATTGCGGTGTCCAAGCCGGACAGCATAGTATCTATTACTTGCTGGAATATTGCGGGTGCCACCTTGACACCAAACGCGAGTCTTTCGTATCTGTACAAACCCCGATGAGTGTTAATACAGAGTAGGTTAGTGCTTTTGTCGTTTACCGGAATCTGTAGGTAAGCGTCGCTTAGGTTGATCTTAGAAAAAAACTTGCCGCCATTTAATTTCGTGAACACTTCTTCTGGATTAGGTAATGGATAGTGAAAATCTTCTAAGGGCCCGTTGAGTCCTGTCGCGAAGTCGGCACAAACGCGAATTTCCCCTAAAATGTTAATCGTTACATATTTGCGTAGATTTTCAGCTACGACGTCCTTAGTTCTGATTTGATGTACACGGCTTCTATTCTGAGTTTTCCTACAGTGCAAACTTTTATGACCAATCTTATTGCATGAATGGCATCTTTTTGTTAAAAATGGGCAATCCCTTACCCAATGTATTCCACCACATCTGAAACAAGCACTCGGTGCTTTTAGTTTTTCTGAGTTTCGGTGGTTAGTGTAAGTGTGCCATTTCGACGGGTTTTTTTTTCTTAGTTACTTTTTTATATTCGCGATTCCTGCTTCGATATTTCTTGCATCTTTTTTTTTTATAATTTCTACTTTTTGACAATTCTCAGTCAATTTTTTAAGTGTTAAAGTTCGGTTCATTTTCTAATTTTGTAAGGAATCTGCGCCTTATTTCCGCATCTTTTCCCGAGGTTAACCCTTGCGCAAACACAAGACATTTAAAATTGTCTGCTGTTAGTTCAGACAACTTAAAGTCATCACAGTGTTTGTTTAATACAGCTGCGTAGGTGGCAAAATCGTCATTATCGTCTTTTACCACATTCAAACATATCCAACGCTTATGGAAAAGAGACGTTTTCGGCGAGAAAAGTTCTGTTAACAAATTTATAGTCTCATTGAATGATAAATCTGCTGTTTTCCGAGGCAAGATATAATCCACGAATTTATCATGCTCAGCCGTTTCCAATTTTCGTAGTAGAAGTCTGGTTTTCTTTTGTCTAGATCAGTTGCTGAGTCAGTATTAAAAAAACAGTGTTTTTCAGATTGTGACTGACGCTTTGCGGCATCGATATGCAACTTGGTCAAATGTTCCAACGCTACTTTCAATTCGTTCGTTTTGCTTTGTCAGCATTAGCAATTTCCAAATGTTCGCTGAATTTTAATAAACCGTTTTATTCTTTCTTATTTCTTCCTCCAGACAGAAAAAAACATAAATATATAAAAAGTTCATTGTCTAAAGAGAAAAAAAATCAAGTGTATATTTTTCTCCAGAGAAAAAAAAAATAATGCCCGATTTTAGCAGCGAAAACCACAAGTGACGAATTCTTTTTCCAAAAGTATAAAAATTTACCTTTCTAAGTCGCGACGAATCTTTTTCTTTTTGCAAAAGTACAGCGCTACCTTTGAAAGTCGCAACGAATTTTTTTTCTTTTCAACTTGTTTTTTTCTGTAATGATCTGCGTTTTTTTTTGTTTTGTTTTAGTTACCGTGAACCTTTCAGTTGCAAGTGTTATGTTAGACACTTCCTTAGGCTTGATAACATTTGAGTCCGACGTCGTTAGTATTTTTAGAATACTATTTCAACGCGAGTATTTTTTTTTTCAATGTCGTTATTGGTTTCGATTTTAGTATGCTCCTTGGATCCAATGTCGTCAGTGTTTAGTTTTTTAGAACACTGTTTTTAAACGTGAGTACGTTCTCCGAATCCAATGTCGCCAGTGTTATGGCTTGCAATAAGCCACAAAGAAAACAGAACCACGGAATAGAGTTTAAACAATGTATTACTGGAACAACAACGTAAAAAGGTTACAACTGAAAAGAGTAGTAAACGTCACCGAGCAGGCGAGGGTCGCTCTGGTGTTAATATTTATTTGCATAAATATACACAAAATGTGGCACAAGGCCAAAAATAGGGGGGGGTTAATGTGGACCTATCTAACATAAAGTTAACTTAACTAGACTCTTTCACCAGAATACCAGAATCACTCTATGGGAATCCTAATTATAACCCGAAAAATGATATATACATGATGTGGGGGGGGGGGGCTAAAAATTTTATATACAACAAGCATGAAATATTTACAATGAAAAAATAGTAGTTAGTAAAAGTGCCCCCCCCCACTACTAAATTGTGGCAGATAGAAAGCTTTGTCAGTCGAAAAGACGCAGGTCCACACGAAAACTGACTTTATTGAATAAACACCACAAAGACGACCTGCATCACTGACAAAGCAGTCCATCCGTCACCTAATTGGGGTCGGGAATGGGGGTTATCGAACCTAAGGTGGAAGAAAAAAAAAAAAAAAAAAAAAAAGGGGGGGGGACAAGGGCACACTAAAAGAGGGACTGGGACGATGAACACATACATACTCTAGCTAAGTTAAAAAATCAAACAATAAAGCCTAACTAACCCATACTAAACTAATCGGTCCGATACTGATGTCTTGTTAGTTCAGGATACCCAAAATCCTTTTTGACCTAAATCAAATCAGAAACGAATTCAAGGCCAGCTCCAGTCACTCTACACAGTCGCGAAGCTTTCACCCACCTTTCGTTGAAATTTACAGGAGTGAGTTTCACCTTCTCCAGCTTAATTCGCATTTTCAACCGATGCTTGAACATGAGAACAAGCTGGGGAGCAGTGAAGGTCTCATCTCCGTAAACCTCCTTCTGTCGTGTCGACCAAATCACGCCTCTCATAACAGCTAGCAAACACAGAAAAACATAACGTTCCTCTTTCTTCATACTCGGCGCCCAATTGCAGCACGGGGAAACCGCATCCAGCACAAAAAAACGCCCGTTCAGTATGCGAACCGTGAAGCTCTCAACTAACTCACATAACGGTCGAACGATAGCGCAGCGGAAGAAAGCATGGCTTAGGTCTTCCTCCCATTCTCCGCATCGGACACAACTAGGTGTCATTGTAAAACCCGCTATGAAAAGTTTTTTGTGAACCCAGAGGGCATCTCGGATTACCAGCCAGGTGAGCGATGCCTCGTAGTTATCGAAACAGCTCAGCCCGGGCGCCCAAGGCCACATCGAGCGACGCTCCTCATTCGTGAAACCGAACTCCTCAATCTTTTCGTCTCGGACAGATCCCCTCACTAAAACCCTATATAGCGCTTTGCGAGACAACAGCCGGGTGTCAGAGAGGCTTTCATTCACCCGTTGAAGGAACTTCAACGCCTGTCGACACTCGCGATAGAAATGGCATTCGTTTCGGGGCCTCCTGCGTGCCTCCCCCTCAGCCGAATGCACATTCTCCAAAGCCGGAAAGGCTTTCTTAGTGTCTTCCATCCAGAAGACACCGTTCCCTAAGTCAGGTGTACACATTCGGTCTAGGTATATCAGCCTTAGAGTGTGTCTACGTATTTTGATATTTGGCATACCCAGACCGCCTTCAGACGGATGCAGGCAACAGATCTCCCGAGCAACCATGGCTTGCTTTCCGCGCCATAAGAACGCGAAAAGAGCACGCACTAGTTCAAGTAGTGAGGACTTCGGGAGTGGAAGCACTGATAGACGGTATAGGATCAGGGGGTAGATATGAGTATTGCATACCTCCGCCCGACCCTTTAAAGTTAGATTTCTCAAAGACCACAAATGAGTTGTGGTCTTGACCGCTTTCAACACTTCCGACCAATTTTTCTCCAGCTGGAGGTCGGGGCCAAACCAGACGCCGAGTAGCTTGCAGGGCCCATCAGTCCAGCCAAAGGGTCCCTGAAGGGGCGTTCCCCTCCAGGCACCAACACGTAAACCAATAGACTTAACGTGGTTGATTATGGCCCCTGTTACCTGTGCATACCGTCTTGTTTCCATGTCGACGACTCTAATCTCGGCATTGCTCGTTACAAGCACAGTCACGTCGTCGGCATAGGCGGTATACTTTACTGGGGTAGAACCACCTGGCAAAGTAATCCCGCGAAGGACCGGATTCACCCTAAGCTGGCGCAAAAAGGGCTCAAGCGCGATGACATACAGCATGGGTGATAACGGACAACCTTGACGGATAGATCTTGTTAACCTGAAGGGCTTCGATCTCACCCCATTCACCTCCACCATAGCACCGGGGTTAGCATACAAGAGGCGAATCCATGAGCGAAACTGGGGTCCAAACCCAGCCGAGCAAAGAACAGACCCTAGGTAACGATGGTCCACCCTATCGAATGCTTTGGACTGATCTAAATTGATCAGCGCGGCTTCTGTGTCGACTTTCTCTATGATCAAGCGTATCGCGTGCAAATTATCTTGAATCGTCCGGCCCTTAACAGAACACGTCTGTTCGGGACTTATGAGACGATGTAAAACAACCTGCAGACGATTTGTTAAGATCTTGGCCAAAATCTTTAAGTCTGTGTTTAACATCGTTAAGGGCCGGAAATTGCTAATCCCATCCCCTCCATTTTTATCTTTGCGAAGCAATTTAATGATTCCCCTGGTAAAGAACTGAGGTATAGACCCGTTCCTAAACCAGGAGTTGAAGAGTGTGGCCAGCAAAGGAATAAAAATGGGCGACAGCCTCAAGTACACCTCGTAAGGCAGACCATCAATCCCAGGGGTTCTGTCTAGCCCGACTTGTTTCAGAGCCTCAAGGACTTCTTCCTCTTTTATGCTACCTTCACACGTAGCTGCTTCGGTCGCTTCAAGGCGAGAAAAGTCAGCTAAATACGTGTCAAACTGTTCAATCTCCAGACCGGGCTCCATGGTAAAAAGCTCCTGCAAATGAGCTCGAAAACCCTCCAGGATTCCATCATTTGATGTTACGGTTCGTCCGTCCGGCAATGTGACACTGGCGATGTGTCGATCAGTCGCACGTCGACGCTCCTCCGCACGCATTGACGCGGCCATGTTTGTTGCCTCGTTCGGCACTCTTTTTAACCTAGCCCTAACTACTAGACCCTGGTCCTTCCTGTTATCCAGGGAGTCCAGTTCAGCCTTAATTAAAGTATAACTATCACTATCCTCCTCCTCCACCGCCCTTTTTAATCTATCATCTAGTGCCGCTTTCGCTGCTCTAGAATTAAGATTGAGTCGATGACTAAAATCAGCAGCGAAGGACCTAATTACTTGTTTAAGTTTTCCCCACCACTTATTCCCGATAATGGCTCCCGTCAATTCCCTCTGTATTGTTAGTAAAAGCTGTTCCCGGAAGCCCTTCACGTCGAACAACGACGTGTTGAACTTCCAGTAACTAGCCATCCTAGGTTTAACGCTATCTAAGTTTACCCGAACCCGGACTAACCTATGGTCCGAATAAACTATGTTATGAAAACTTGGACAGTCTAAAAGCCCTAAGTCGACTCTCTTAACTAAGAACCGATCGATGTAACTCGAAAGTTGCACCGGATCGGAGCCGCGTCTACCTGTCCAAGTCCAAACTACATCCCCGGGCTTTTCGTTTCGAAATTTATCGACAAGATCAAACTTGTCAATAAAGTCTCGAAACGCCTTAGCATCCCGGTTCTGGTTAGTAGCCCTTGAAGTATTACCCCCGCGATCTAAATCGGGATCCAGGACCGCGTTCCAGTCTCCCGCTAAAACTATCCGCCGAGACGAATTCATGAAGGGCTCAATCCCCCGAAAAAAGGAAACCCTCTCGCCATGGCTATTGGGAGCATAACCCCCAATAAATCGAAATGCCACATCCTTTACGGTAACATCCAGCACGTGCACTCTTCCCTCTGGATCAGCATAGACTGGGTCACACGAAGCATCAAGAGTGCGTCTAACTAGCCAGGAAACACCCCTCGAGTGGGAATCAAAATGTGCTGAATAGAGCTGAAAGTCTCTAAGCAGCACACCCTGATAATCACTGGGAATGAAGTGCGTTTCCTGTACACAGCATATATCCACCCCGAGGCGTTGAAGGTCGCGTGCAACTCGAAGTTTACGAGAGGCGTCCCTCAACCCTCGGACATTCAAAGTAGCTAACCTTAAAGCCATTGTGATCTATCTAGGGTTGGGTATCCTTAACAAACATGGACGGTGCCAAGACACCGACAGCTGTCCCCAATGATCCAGAGGTCATCTCATTAGTGATGGCCCCATCAGGGGACAGACCACCGATGTCTAGAGGAAATGTTAACTTAATCGCTCTATAAAGTGAAGGGTGGATTTTTATGGGGACCCGTCCAACACATAGTTTCTCCATTTTAAGTATGTCAGAGTCGCTAAAAAAGGCTGCTGGAGGAATGATATTAAAAGCAGAGTTTGCTTCCTCCAGCATAGTCCAAACTCCTTTGGCCTCTTCACGACTTCTGACCACAGTTAAAAGTCTTTTGGCATTAGGAAAATTTTCTGGGTTTGTAATGTCCAGTTTGCTTATCTGCTTCACCGCGTAGAGGTTTCGGTAGTCTTTTCTAACGTGATTTTTGGATATGGTCTCTATATTAGCCGTGATCTTACACACGTCTTTGCCCTGAAAAAAAGGGGGTCTTTTCTTTTTCTGGTCTTTTTCCACGGAGGGACTTCTTTGTCTTTTCTTTTCAGAAGTAGAAGGGCGAGGTGATGGAGGAGGGGGCATGTCAATTTTCATAGGGGAAGCGGGAGGGGTGTTTTGGGGTGTATTGTTTGGGGAGCAGAATGGAGACGGTTTAGGGGTCTTTTTGGATGGGGAGCCTAGGGTTGTCAACTTTGGGTCTCTTTTTGGTACGTTTGCGGGAGAGAGGGGTGGCGCTTTACGGGGTGATCTTTTCTCTTTTGCAGGAGGGGGGGGCAGGCTTTTCGGGGAAGAGAGATTCGGGGAAATCTAATATTTTTTCTTTTTCTTTTTTCTTCTCGCTTTGCTTGCGCTTTTCATCAAGCGAGTCCTTTATTTTTAGCAGGGCCTTAAACTTGTTGCCCCCCGGGTCTTTACTGGTCCTAATGTCTAATATCTGCTCTTTGGTCAGTTTATCCGCGTACGTTTTACGAGGCGATTTTGAAAACGGTACCAGCGTCCATTCTCTCTTTTTAGGCGATTCCATCTCAGAGTTGAATTTTTTTTCGAATTCTTCTGTTGTGATTTCTTTAATCACTTCAATTTTTTTGCTTGTAGTTGGCGTTCTAGCCTCAGGTTCGAGGTGCCCAACAATCACCTCTTTAGGGTTTGTTGTGTTTGTCATATTGGTTTTGGTCTTTTTCGGACAAGTGTAGGTTAAGTGACCTACTTCACTACAAATCCAGCAGGTCGGCCTCCTCCCTGTGACCACAATGGGGAGTTTTTCAGCTCCCGCTTCCAGGAAGTAGGGTATTTCGAGGAAAGCTTCTTTATTTAAAAGGATGTCGAAGGACCAGACTCCGTTGTACTGGTCCACCTCTATACCAGTAATATCACCGAATTTCAGGAGGTAGGCAGCTAGATATTCACCTGGGACCGCTCCTGGCACTTCGAAAATGGAAACAGTCGTTCTCCTCCGTCCTAGGTACTCCATTCTTAAAATGTATTCTTGTGTAATGATTTCTTTTTTAGTTAGTGCGACGCATTCTTCTGTTTTAAACAGGGCGGCCCAGGTATTGTAGCCTCTGCATTTCGTTACACGATCCGCACGCATTCCTGCCGTTGCCAGTAATTTAGTTACAGTTTCCTTTGTTGACTTGATCAATTTTTTGGTCTTGCGATCTACCACAAAAAGTGAGATCGTTTTCTTGGCAAATTCCTGTAGCCGTGGTGCTTCTAACGTAACTCCTGTTTCTGTAACATATTGCAAACATTTCCTTGCTTCCGTTAAAAAGTTGTTAACGTCTATTTTAACTTTAGGTGGTTTTGCCCACCCATTCTTTTGTTCGCCACTTTTGTCCTCTTCCGACGGCACATTGCTGGCGGACGCCATGGCCGACGGGTTAGAGAGGGGGAAAAAAAAATTTAAAAAAAAAAAAAATAAGGTAAAAGTCCCGTTCAAAAATAACAGCAGGAAAATAACAACTTTAACAAATAAAACAAATTTAACACGGCAATAGCAATAATAATAATAATATGTAAAACAATCGCAGGAAAAATAACAAACCAACGTGACGATAAAGACTCCGGTAGCTCTGGTGTTTAATCGACACCTGGGATCAAAAGGTCTATGGTTTATATAATGGATAGAACAGTTCATTTGGAGGGTGATTCCCCCACAACAGTTATCTATCTACTTTTCTATCTTAATGTGTCTGTCCCTTTCCCATGTGCTCTATCCTTCGATTACTCTTTCTCTCCTCTTTCTCCCATTCGCTCTCTCATCCCCTCTCCCTCTCTCTCTCTCTCTCTCTCTCTCTCTCTATCTATCTATCTATTTCTGCTTTTCACATATTCTTTCCTCCGAACCTACTCTCTGTGTTTCAAATAAATAATGACTTTTCTTTCCTAAATACACACTCTCTCTCCGTTCTCTCCCTCTACTTCCCTTTGCTACCTCTTTCTCCTCCCTCTCTTTCTCTTTGTCTTTCTGTTATATCTGAGGATCATCCCAAAAGTAAAGTCTCCTATTTTTTTACTCACATCACGAATGCAAGTTCACTCATCATAACTATGCAATTTGCAATCATCTTTGATTCATTCAGGCCGAATAAAAAATAGGAGCCATTACTTTTGAAACGTCTCTCGTGTGTGTGTGTGTGTGTGTGAGTGTGTGTGTGTGTGTGTGTGTGTGTGTGTGTGTGTAAAAGAAATAAAATGCGTTTGGACATGAGATCTATATATATATATATATATATATATATATATATATATATATATATATATATATATATATATCACCATTTTTCCACTTTTGAATCTTAATTGTTTTTTGTTTTTTTTGTTCCTTCCAATTAAAATTTAAACCGTGCACTAAAATGCGTATAACGTAGCAATTGTGCACATTAGAATTGATCTTTTGGGAATTATCGAATTGAATAATCGATAGCATTTGATTTGTTGATTGATTTTGTAATAAAATGAAAATGTTCAGTGAAATCTTTTAACAGCTAAAGTGAGAAAAAAGAGAGGTGCCTAAAGAGATATAATGCCATATGCAACCGCAATACAACTCGTGACCTCTCTTTCACATCGACTCCGCAATGAAGGGCTTCGTGGACAACGAGAGAAACTGTACGTGAGACGATTTTGACTTTATCGTCGAAAGGCGTCTTTTTCAGACAACCAAATTCTTGAAAACAGTGCTGGCCGCCGATTCGGGGATAATTAACCCCCATTCGGGCAGTGGAGGATACGAGGGGAACTTGATTCTTAATTATTTCATCAATTTAAATTCCATCTTTTTTTTACCCCAGCGTCAAGTCGTAGCCTCCATGTGATAATCGCTTTCGTCTCATTAAAAGACAGGTTGCATCCTCTGTCCATTTTTCAGCTACATGAAACGAAATCTCCTGCTTCATTTAATCTTTTTCTGAAAGTCATCAGATCTAAGTTTATCATTACGACTCACATTGCCAGCGAGATGACTCGCTTTCCTCTGAATGAGGAAGTGTCAAGGGAGTATTAAATTTCCAGTCGCATGTATATCTTGGTCAGGGGGAAAAACGGCATGACGTCCTTCTGCATACAGCGCTTGATGTTCATACATAGTCACCCACTTGGTACTTAACTTCGGTGATCTAACAAGAGCCGGCGTGTGAACTTGATTATACGTGTTAGATTCACATTATATACCATGTCCATCATTTTTCTTTATGCAACGCATGTCCTCAACCCTCACTGGTTAGGTTTTACATCCATAAACCATCACACTACGCACACATGCCTGATATCAGGTTGACAAGAAAGTTCTTGCGTGTTTTAACTTTTAAATTCAGATCAGCATATTTTGGCTCAAACAAAACTTTATTGATCGAAATAAACGCTATTAGAATCAACACACTTTTGCCAACGCAAAACAAGTATATTTATGCCAGTAATGTAAAAATTCTTGCGTTATGGTGGCGATAAGTCGCTGAAGACGTTTTTTTTTTTATATATCGCTAATGGTTATTGAAGCCTTTCTTACGCAGAAAGTTGTCGAGTTCCTTGTAAAAGTAGTAGTCAGTAAGTGAGAGATCTGGAGAGTATGGCGGATAAGGCAGAGTTTCGTATGCCAATTTGTTCAATTTCTGCAGGGTCGGTTTAGCAACGTGCGGTCGGGCATTGTCATGGAGGAGAATTGTTTTGTTTTTCTGTTGACTAATGCTGGTTGTTGTTGTCAGAGTTTCTGATGCATTTCATGCATTATCTTACAGTACTTCTCCGCCGTAATGGTTTTGCCTGCATTCAAAAGGCTGTAATTGATTAGACCGGTCGCAGACTACCAAACAGTCAGCATGACCTTCTTTTGGTGCAACTCTGGCTTAAGGAAGTGCCGTGCAGCTTTGTCGGCATCTAATCACTGAACTGAGCGTCGCCGGTTGTCGTAAAGAACCCATTTTTCATCAGAAATCACAACCCAACCGAGAAACGGGTCGTTCTTGTTGCGTAACAGAAGGGAAGATGACACTTCATAACAGCGTTTCTTTTGGTTGTCGATCAATTTGTGAGGAACCCATTTATCAAGTTTTTTGCCTTCCTACTCTCTCTCTCAATTGATTGGAAATCGTCGTATACGTTACGTCTAATTCAGAAGCAAGTTCTCGAACGTACGTGGATCGGCTTAAACTAAGACTCTTAATTAATTGTTGTCAACATCTGATGGCCGACCACGACGCTTATCAGCTTCAAGACTCTCATCGCCGCCACGAAATTTCTTAAACCACCATTATGCTGCGCGTTCAGTAGTGATTCCTGGGCCAAACGCTTCGTTGATATCGCGAGTTGTTTCAGCAGTTTTTCAGCCTAGTTTGAATTGAAATAAGAAAATTGTATGAATTTACATTTTTTCCATCTTGTATTCAACGTTCTGTAAATAAGACATAATTGTTTTAAAACGATTGTAATTTAAACGATTAGATAGCGCGAAACACGCTCTTCAAAATGAGATACAAAGTAAAAGTGTTATAATGAAAATTTATTTAAAAATACATTATTTTAAATCAAGATTAAAAACTCCGCAAGAACTTTCTCGTAAACATAATAGAGTCTTGCCTTGTTCGACAGTAAATAATGCTCTGCTAAAACTGGTGACCTCTGTTGCTTGGTTGGCTGCAGATTGAATTTTTAGGTGGTTATAGGCAAGTAAACGAGACGAAAAATAATTGGAGAAGAAAACTATCGGGAACAATAGGAGGTGAAATTAAGAGGACACTGTGAATAAATAAATGACGCAAATAAAGAAGAACGGTAAAAGAAGAAAAAAAGAGAAAGAAGAAAAAAGAAAGAGTAAAAGCTGAAGAAGAATATGTATGATGTACCAACGTTGACCCAATCGGCCATGGGTTGTCTATTGATAAATGATAATCGTTTCTTATTTTTAAAAAAAAAAATCAATTATTATTTATTTAATCGATTATGTTTATATTGTGTTCATACGAAGTAATGAAATGAAATGTGATTAACGACTTTGTTGCCAAAGCTACGGTAACCGGAAGTTCAGACAAGCTTCAGAATCTCGATCTGTCTTTAAGTGTTCTTTGACTTGTGTGCCTTTATTTCTTATTTTATAGGCAAGGCAGGCTAACGTCTTCTGTGATTTTCTTCTAGGGGTTCGAATTCCCTATATATCAAGTTTCAAATCAGTAGAGCAAAAATTGACAGAGTAGTTTGGTAGAGATCGTTTCGCACATACACACAGACAGACGAGGTCAATTATATATATATATACACACACACACACACATATATATATATATATATATATATATATATATATATAAAGAGAGAGAGATTTAATTGAAAAATGATTAACGCAAAAGATAATTAAAAACGCCCCAAAAAGAAAGAAACCAAACTAAAAAAAAAAAAAAGTTTGTAAGATTTCCTCGACCCTTTTCTTTAAAAGCATAAACTACCCATCGTTCTTCGTTTATTTAGAACCGGAAACAATTAGGACAATCTCTATATAGGAGTGGGAATTAACCTTATTTTCTCCCTGTTTAAGTGGAAAGTCGTTGTTCTTGCAAGATAAAGGAAAAACAATTGGAGAGTCCAATGCCAAAATAAAAGCAGAGACTGAGAATCTTGGAGGACCTCTATGACCTCAAAATTAGCGTGGAAGACAGAACTCACTGACACTCAACTTTTTCGAGACGAGGCTAGAGATTATTATTTTCACCCCCTCAAAATCAGTCAAAATTCCTCTAATGACATGGTCTCTGTTGATTGCGGCGTAATGCGGGTTCTGTGCAGTTCTAAGAAGACCACACTGGTGTCACAGTTCTTGCAGTGGGAGATAACGAAATACGACTTCATCGGGACAGGGAGCACGTACGCATATTCAATACCTTTCATGTTGATCCTAGCACGAGGGCCAGGTAGTACTGATTATTTATCTTCTGGCCAGGAAGTTAGACACAATGTCAGGTAAAATTTTGAGAAAGGCCTACAAAAATGTCTCAACCGCCCCACGGCATTCCCCAGTAGATGTGCCTAAAACGATTAGCAATAAATTAAACTCTTCTCAAAGAAGGTGTCAGGTAGGTACCGGAAGCCATGTACATGTGTGATTGGGTCGATGTTATTTATTTTAGTGGGGTGTCACCATTTCATAAGACCCAAGTACTACACGAGGATAAAGGTTACATGAGTGCCAGATGGACCGTGGGTCGACACTGTGACGATTGGTAATGGTAGTGTTGATTGGGCAGAATTTGATTATTTAAAATGGCGGCTCAGTAGGAATTTGTTTACATTGGACTAGAATACGATAATGTTAAAGTCAGCTGGAAAGAAGCTGTGCGGTTCCACAGACGGGCAGTTCTAGGAAAGAAACGTCGATGATGAAAGTTTCGTTTAGTTTTTTGGGGGGGGGAGAGAGAGAGAGAGGGGGGGAAACTATTAACTATGGTTGTAGCTAGACAAGGTTCTGTTGGGAATGCTTTGCAGGGAGGACCATAGATTGAAGCTCAGTCAAGCACCTGCCATGATACTAGCGATAGAATATAGAAAGAATGGTAAAGTATATTTTGTGAGAAATAGGTGGAGAAAAGGGCATCGCTCACTAGATTCCGAAGTCGGTTTTGTATTCTAAGCAGCATCTTCCTAGATGTGGTAACAGTACTCCATCTTAGGTTTTTATACAACAGACATATGATTGCGTTAGGAGCGAGCATGAACAGCTGTGTTTCTTGGGTGTTAATTTAATCGATACACCTGCAAACAGATATGATTGATTTACTTGTTTGTTTTATTTATTTTTATA
Source organism: Euprymna scolopes (assembly GCF_053919585.1). NCBI lineage: Eukaryota > Metazoa > Mollusca > Cephalopoda > Sepiida > Sepiolidae > Euprymna > Euprymna scolopes. Next base: position 96,171,060 of record NC_136502.1, read on the forward strand.
TTTCTTCTTTTTTTTTCTTTTCATAATTATCTTTATTTTCTCTTTTTATTGTTTAGTGTTTCAGAAAACGTCTGGTGTTGTTCTTAGGTTCTGAAAACGACCAACATTTCATTTCTTGAAAACCGATCAGATAACTTCCGTGTTCACAAGATTTTTTTTAAGAGGCTAAAAAGCAAACAAGAACAGCAACAACAACAACAACAACAACAAGAGACACAGCAACAACAAAGAAACAGTTTCGACAAGAACAACGGGTGCAACAATAACAATAACAGCAACAACAACAGCAGCAAAAAAACAACAACAATAACAGCAACAACAAAAGCAACAACAATAATAATTATAACAAAAATAATAATAACAGCAACAAGAATAACAATAATAACAACAAAAACCAACAATAACAATAATAACAGCAACAACAATAACAATAATAACAGCAACAACAACAACAAAAAACAATAACAAGAATAACAACAACAATACCAACAATAACAATAACAGCAATAATAACAGCAATAAGAATAACAATAATAACAACAAGAAAAGCAACAATAAAAACAATAACAGCAACAACAACAACAAAAACAACAGTAGGGATGCTTTTGTTGTTTATATTATTGAGTCAAGGATTTGCCGAGCAACAAACAGACCAAAGTGAGTTTTATATCTTCCTTCTTTTTTTTTTCTTTTTTTTTCAATTTTCTTATCATTTTCTTCTAGCTGGGGATGGAGCATCCAAGCAGATGCCACACATTCACCAACCATCTTTTTAAGATTCTAATCGCCTCTTTAAGTGCAATCGTTTGTATTACACTTGCATTTGGTTCACTAGGTATATTTACTAGGTAGTTTTGGAAATTATTTTTCATGAATCTAATTGCTCCTATAATAACTGGAACGATGGAGATCTTCCTAAGAATTCATTTGCTATTCATGTCGTACATAAGACCTTGGTATCTCGTTATCTTCCCTCTCTCAGTTTCGTTTAAGCCAACATAATTGGAGACACTAACTTCTACTATGGTTGCTTCTTTCTCCTTCTTTTCCCATGCCACTATGCCAGGTGTAATAATTCCGTTTTCTACGTACGTAGCTGTCGAAATTGCATAGTCATAGACGATTATTATGATTTATTTCTAACTGTCCTTTATGGTATACTAGCCTGGGTTCTCGGTGTTGCCCGGGTGTATGGAAGTGTGCGTTGAGCAAAAAAAAAATGTGTTAATAGGCAGGCTGGCTTGAACCCGTACCGCGAAGGAGGAAAAGAACTTGCATTCTCGCAAGGGTAAATTCAGCGAACGTTTTGAAACTGCTAATGCTGACAAAGCAAAATGGACGAATTGAAAGTAGCGTTGGAACATTTGACCAAGTTGCATATCGATGCCGCAAAGCGTCAGTCACAATTCGAGGACCAGCAAAAGGAATTGCAAAAACAGTTAGCGGAATGTAAAATACGAACCTAAAAACAGTTAGCCGAACGTCAATTACGAACTGAGGAATTACAGAAATTGTTAAAAATAATGCGAACGCAGAAAGCAGTTCAACATTTTCTCAGAATACAAAATGGACCGTGATAGACAATTTTAAATGCGAGAAAGAGGAAAAATCATTCGCAGCTATTTTCAGCGTTATGAAGATTGTTTTAATATTGACTGCAGCAACTAGTCTGACCAAAAGAAAACCAGACTTCTACTACGGAAATTGGAAACGGCTGAGCATGATAAATTCGTGGATTACATCTTGCCTCGGAAAACAGCAAATTTACCATTCAATGAGACGGTAAATTTGTTAACAGAACTTTTCTCGCCGAAAACGTCTCTTTTCCATAAGCGTTGGAGATGTTTGAATGTGGTAAAAGACGATAATGACGATTTTGCCTCCTACGCAGTTGTAGTGAACAAGCACTGTGATGACTTTAAGTTGTCTGAACTAACAGCAGACAATTTTAAATACCTTGTGTTTGCGCTAGGGTTAACCTCGGGAAAAGATGCGGAAATAAGGCGCAGATTCATTACAAAATTAGAAAATGAACCGAACTTAACACTTCAAAAATTGACTGAGGATTATCAAAAAGTAGAAATTATTAAAAAAAGATGCAAGAAATATCGAAGCAGGCATCGCGAATATAAAAAAGTAACTAAGAAAAAACTGTTGAAATGGCACACAGACACTAACCACCGAAACTCAGAAAAACTAAAAGCACCGAGCGCTTGTTTCAGATGTGGTGAAATACATTGGGTAAGGGATTGTCCATTTTTAACAAAAAGATGCCATTTATGCAATAAGATCGGTCATAAAAGTTTGCACTGTAGGAAAACTCAGAATAGAAGCCGTGTACGTCAAATCAGAACTAAGGACGTCGTAGATGAAAATCTATGCAAATATGTAACGGTTAACATTTTTGGCAACACTATTAAATTCCAATTAGACAGTGGATCGGATCTTTCAATAATAAATCTCAAAACGTGGAAAATATTACGAAAGCCGACTATGTTAAAGACTAACAGAACGGCAATGGCCATTAATGGTACAAAAATTCATTTTGACGGTGAATTAATTACAGACGTCACTTTACGGGGGAAAACAAAAAAACTAAGATTGTATGTGCTAAAAGATAGTGAGAACCTGTTCAGTTCTGACAGCATGGAGGAGTTTCGTCTTTGGGATCTTCCTATATCCACATTCTGCAATAAAAATAGATACCCGCCCAGCAGAAACGGAGAAGTATAACTTGTTTAAAAAAAAAAATTCACAAACGTATTTACTCTTGGTCTGGGGAGATGTACAAAAATGTCCGCAGATTTTAAGTTGAAACCTGGCACACAACCGGTGTTTAAAAAGGAACGTAATATCCCGTTCGCTTCCCTGGACCAAAAAAATCAGGAACTAGACAGATAAGAAAGCATTGGTATACTGGCTAAAATTGAATATAGTGAGTGGGCTGCTCCGGCAGATTATGTAAAGAAAAGGTCCGGGGAAATTTGCCTTTGCGCCGACTTCGCGACCGGACTCAACGGGTCCTTAGAAGATTTTCACTATCCATTACCTAGTCCAGAAGAAGTGTTCACGCAATTAAATGGCGACAAGTTTTTTTCTAAGATCGACCTAAGCGACGCTAACCAACAGATTCCAGTAAACGACAAAAGCGCTAAACTACTCTGTATTAACACTCATCGGGGTTTGTACAGATACGAAAGACTCGCGTTTGGTATCAAGGTGACACAATATTCCAGCAAGTAATGGATACTATGCTGCCCGGCTTGAACACCGCAATCGCATATCTTGATGACATTATCATAGCGAGCAAAAGCAGGGAGGAACATGAAAAACATATCAGACAAATATTCAGTCGAATACAAGATTATGAATTTGAGATCAAAGCAGATAAATGCGAGTTCTTTTTACAAACAATTAAATACCTGGGTTAAATAATCGATAAAGATGGCAGACACCCAGACTCAGATAGGGCGACCGCTATTAAAGAAATGCCGGCACCAGTAAACATAACTCAATTGCAGAGTTTTTAGGTTTGGCAAATTATTACCAGGGGTTCATCCCAAATATGCACAAATTGCGCGCACCACTTAATGAATTGATGAAAAAGAATAAGGCTTGGGGGTGGACAGAAGCTTGCCAGACATCATTCAAAGAAATAAAAAGAATCCTGACTTCAAAACTATTCCTAGCGCATTTCAACCCGTAGTTGGACATAATAGTAGCTAGCGACGCTAGTCAATATGGCATCGGGGCGTGCATGCTACATCGAATGCCGGTTGGCTCGAAACAGCCTATTGCTTTCACATCACGGACTCTCTTGCCAACGGAAAAGAATTATTCTCAGATCGAGAAAGAGGCCCTAGGAATTATATTTGCAGTTTCTAAATTCCACCGGTTCTTGTACGGAAGACATTTTTTTCTACAAACCGATTATAAGCCGTTGATATCCATTTTTTGGATAAAAAAAAGAACTTCCAACATTCACTACGAACCGACTATTAAGATGAAGAACTATTCTGCTGAACTACAATTTTACAATTCAATTTCTCCCCTCAAAACAACCAGCCCATGCAGACGGTCTATCGAGACTGATTCTTGCCAAAATGGAACCTCTTGAAGATTCAGTAATCGCGGCACTACGTATTAATAGTGATGTAAAAACCATGATGAACAATATTATCTGCGAACTGCCGGTCACACTTCAGGAAATTAAGTCAGAATCCTTAAATGACAATTTCATTCAAACCATGAAGCAGAAATTAGCACTGGGTGACACCAGTTCAGACATTTTTTCTGGTTGCGACGAAATACTGTTATACGGTGAAATGGTGGTCATCCCCCAAACACTTCAAAATATAATTCTCATGGATTTTCACATGGGACATCCAGGAATAAACAGAATGAAAAGCCTAATGAGAAGTTTTGTTTATTGGCCAACTATAGACCAAGATATTACCGACATGGTGAACAGATGCAAAGGCTGTGCTTTGGCTGCAAAAGCACCACCGATAACATATAAACCTTGGCCTTACGCTGCACAACCATGGTCGAGGATCCACATCGATTATGCAGGATCTGTGAAGCATTTTTACTACATGATAGTAGTTGACTCTTACTCTTAATGGCCAGAGGTACTAAGATGCAAAAAACCGACGACAGTAACAACGACAAATTTTTTATTGGAATTGTTTGCTCGGTTGGGGTTTTAGACTGTTTGGTTAGCGACAACGCTACACAGTTCACCTCGACAGAGTTCAGAGAATTCTACGAGACGTATCAAATCAAGCATATTACGACACCCCAGTACCACGCCAGAAGCAACGGCCAGGCCGAACGCTTCATCGATACGCTTAAAAGGGCATTAAAAAAGGCGTCCGGCACACCGACAGAAAAGGCCCTTCAGCAATTTCTGCAGGTTTACAGAATCACGAGAAATCCGAACAAACCAGATGCGGGATCTCCAGCAGAAATCATGTTTTGACGGAAAATAAAATCCGTATTTTATAAACTGCTACCTAAACACATCGTACACAGCAGAACCTCTACAATGCCAACGAAACGGTTTAACAGCGGAGATAACGTGTATTTTAGACATTTTAGAAATAACATTTCTTTTTGGGAACAGGGCACGATCTTATGAAGAATCGGCCATGTTACATACATCATTCAGGGCCCAAAGTTCCAACATAAAAGGCACCTGAACCAAATCAGGAAACGCTTCTACGAGGATCAAGAACAACCACCGCAGGACGACAGTGAGGCGATTGAAACTGTGTATGACTGTTTTGACATAGACCCTCCAAAACAGGTGTCAGAACCGAGACGCTCCGGAGAAAGGGGAAGCGCAATGACCCTTTGGTGGTCTGCCCCAAAAAGAAGAAATACTGATTTTCACAACCGCGGAAATCAACTTGGGAGGGGGTGTTGTGGGAGAATCACCTTCCAAATGGACTGTTCTATCCATTATATAAACCATAGACCTTTTGATCCCAGGTGTGGATTAAACACCAGAGCGACCCTCGCCTGCTCTGTGACGTTTACTACTCTTTTCAGTAGTAACCTTTTTACGTTGTTGTTCCAGTAATACATTGTTTAAACTCTATTCCGATGTTCTGTTTTCTTTGTGGCTTATTGCAAGCCATAACAGAATCGTTTTTTCTTCGCCCCGTATTTCATTTTTTTTTTTCTTACATTTCAGCATATTGCTTTTCAAGAATTCTAATATAAAAAAAACGATTTACAAACAGAAGATAATAAAAATGTACGTTTTTAGCGTCCAAAATTCTTTAAAACGTTTATATTGATTGTACTTTTCATTGCAAGTTGGAATCATTTTCGGTACTTCTACACTTTATCGCCGAAACTGGAGACACCATTTTATTTCACGCACCTACCGAAAAATCCACGGGAGAAATCAGTATTTTAAATTATTGCAGAAGCATGAAATAAATAAAACTAGATAAACTTCCGGAAAGAACTATGAAAAAAATAAATAAAGTGAAAGAGAACATATATCCATAATTGTTAATTAAAAATGTTTCGATTTAATTAAATAAAACGGGAAAGTTTTTCATGACTCTTTTTTTAAATTAAAAACAGAAAATGAAATGACAATTATGAATGTCATTTCATTTTTTAATTAATGTCATTTCATTTTTCAGTTAATGTCATTTCATTTTTCAATTAATCAATTATGGATATATGTTCTTTCACTTTTTTCATAGTTCTTTCCGAAAGTTTATTTAGTCTAATATTTTTTTGTTATTTTATGCTTCGGCTATAGTTTAAAATACTGATTTCTCCCTTGAATTTTTACGGCAGGTGCGTAAAAAAATGGCGTCTCCAGTTTCGGCGATAAAATGTAGAAGTACCTCATTTCAAACAAAAACAAAACAAACATGTTTACGATTTAAACTATTTTAAAGTCTTTGATATATTCACAAGCTGACAGTTTAAAGGGGCTAAAATTACTCGTGTATGTATAAACATCTGATCAACTTGTCCAGTCGTTGAAACCGTGTTAAGAAACTACTTAACTATCAACAGAATTATTGGCCTTTGGGCCAAGATCAACGTATAGTATCTATTCTGATACTACACTTCAATTTTCTGTTGTCAGTTGGCGGAGGAGAAGTCCTTCACGACTGAGACAAACAATTTTTTTTCCTTTCTCCACATCAAAAAATGACCCTGTGTTACGAGAACAAGTCCCCTGTTCTTGTAAGTAAGTAAAAATGAGATAGAATAGTCCTAGAATTCGAACCTGGGAAGCTAGGTTTGGAATTAAGATTCAGGAGAGTTTTAAAATAAATAGCAGATATATTTGTTGAAAAGGAATTCGTTGTTTAGAAATGTTATTGTGAAAAGGAATTTGATGATTCAATTCTGTTTATGAAAATGAAATTAAAATAAGGAATTTGAAAACGAACAAGACCAAATGTTAAACATATTGAGAAATAGGTTAGACCAAAAATAGGTTAAAGAATTCTTGTTTGCAGACATATGTGAACAATGCACGTGAGTTCAAGACCACGTGAGTCGGGCACATGCTCGGACATGGGGGAACGAGACACGTGAAGCATGTCTAGGCCATGGGATCGAGATGCACGTTGTTGGCCATGCAATGACGTCATGGCTAAGAGATGAGTTCTCAGTATAGTTGGTGTTTTAGTAAGTCAAGAGAGAGTCGAGAGAGGGTCGAACAGAGTCGGTCAGACAGAGTTGACATTGGTCAGAAGGAATCCACCTTTGGAAGCGAAGGTTTAGAAGTTGAAATCATGTAGTGACTTTGAATTCCTTAATGTGAACTCAGTGACCGGTCGAAGGAATAACGAAACATCATATTTTGTAACTGCCGTCTTGTGTTATGTCATTCTACAAACAAAGGTATTGTGAATCATTTATATGAACTTTGTGTATAAACTCCATCTTAAGAAATGTGTCTCCCTCTCTATCAAGAAATAATGACTGACCCCTCCTGTGATAAAATCATCATCTCTAAAATATATTTGTTAAGAAAATATATGTATAGAAACATTCACAGAAGGTATAATTGTATCACTCTTCTCATTATGTATACGATGTCACATGTCTCTTTAAAATGTACCCTGTCCTTCTTTATATATACCCCGTCTCTCTCTCTCTCCAAAATTGAACACAACAACTTTATAAAATAAAATATGTCTCTTAAATATGACCCCTATATAATACCTGGTGTCTAACTCTGCCCTCGTGGGGAGGCAAAGTAAACATGAACTATCAACACATAACAGCATCTAACTGCTTTTTTGTAATTGGAGCATAATAAAACATTGTACAATAAGTGACTGTTACCAAAGGCAATAAAAGTGGCATTTGATAGTTAACCAAAACGCAGCAGCAATTACTTTTTCACGGATTTGCTGTAGTTTTTTTACGATTTAAACTATTTTAAAGTCTTTTTTTTTGTATTAGATTCCATAATTGGCCGTTTAAAGACATTAAAATTATTTGCAAATGTTTATTAACACACACACACACACATGAAAAGAAACTGGAATCTTAGGAAGATCTCTATCGTTCCAGTAATTATAGGAACAACCGAAACGAATCTTAAAAACTACCTGACAAATATACCCGGTGAACCAAGTGCAAAGGATATTCAAACAATTTCATTCAAAAGGACGGTTAGAATCTTTAAACGATCTCTAAGTTGAAATGTATATTAAAAAAGCTATATTTTACAGACTAATTTATCGGTTTCGCCACGGGTCCTTGCTACGCCCGTGAATTAAATAAAATACTGCGCAGATTTCCGAGTTCGACAGAATGATTCCCTTATATGGCAAGATATGCCTGAAGAACGTCAGAGGTTACATCGATCGAAAAGTTGTGAAAATAACACTCAAGACGAGAACGGTAGTCCGAATAATCCAAAGAATACGAATTATCAATCCCCATCTCAAAAATTCACAAACATAACACAATTGTTATGCTTAAATTGTGATGTTCGTCTTGAGATAAAATTCTTATCTTTATAAATAATATTCTTTCCACCCCCATTTAAAAGAAAATGGAGTCTCCCAATTGCCAACGCCAACATATTTTAAAATGAACTGGTCTCATTCACTTAAAAATTCTAACTACAGTAAAACATTAACAATTAGTTACAAAATACGGTACAGCTTTTATTAATTTTGAAGTCTAATTTCAATTAATTTTTTAATATCTTTAATATTAACTCCAAAATAATTTTTAAATTAACCTTCTAAATTTAAAACTTAAAATTTATCTCAATATAAAATAAAAATTCCCGTTTAATTATATAGAAATGCATTTAAAATTTAAAACATTTCAAGGTTGGGATGAATACTTATCTAGCCTAAGGGATTTTATCTACTATATTAACCGCAATACTAGTGTATTCCTTTTTTCCTTATGGTTTTAAATTAAAATAAATTGTAAAATACATTTTATAAAGTATGATTTAAAAAAATAAAAATACAATTTAAATCACAATCTACAAAACTGAAAATCAAAATCAAATTTAATATTTAAATTTGAAAAAAAATTGTCTTTTTACTGTCCCAGTTTATAAGGAGTGCTTTCTTTCTGTGTATACAATTTTTCAGAAATTCGCTTCTCACATTTAAACATCTTATTTCTGGGTCATGAATTGACCGTAGGATATGGTATTTTTCCGCATTACAAAGTGAGCATTAATTTAATTCTGGGGCGCATGCTGGTTTATGTTCGACTTTTTTCCATTTGATGGTAAAAGGTGTACCCTTTTCTTTAAGCTCCCACACGCGTGTGGCTAGGACTGTTTTTATCCTTGTTTTAGCTGTAAAGGAGCTCACGTGTGCATAATATATTTGCTTAAATGAACCTTGTGTCATAGCGATGTATTTTTCAGGTATGGTTGTAAATTGGTCCGCTATTGTAGCTTCATAAACAAGGGATTCAGCTTTACAGTTGCCCTCCAATAGGCACTTATTTTTAGTTCTGCAAGAGCAGCCTGTGTTGACTATCTTTCCTGGTTCCCTAGAGATGATAGACTTGATCGATGGTGCTATTGAGTAACTTACTTTCACAGAGTTTCTATTCAAGATTTTGTGTGGTCTGTGCTTTTTTTGGGGGGAAATGCTTATCTATAAGTCTAAGGAAAAATGCCCTACTCTAGTTTTTGTATTAAGTGAGAACGGAGGTAAGAACCAAATTATATTCCGTCTCCTATTTTTTTACTTTCTTGTTGATTATGAGTCTGTTGAAATTTTATGTTCTCTCTGAATCCACTTTTATGCAGTGCCTCATTATAATATGACGCTGCCTGTTCGAACACTTCGGCGTTCAAAGAAAGTCTTGATATTCTTTTGCTAATATTAGCTACCATATTTTTAAACACTGTGGATGGGTGGGTGGATGTCATGAACCCTTATTTATGTATATGAATTCTTCATTTGGTTTATAGAAGGTTTTATTCTCGTGATCTAGAGTTGCATCTAAAAAATTCCACTTTATATAAATTTGTCTTTATAGTTATTTTATTATAAAGTTATTTGCTTCCCTAGGAAGGTAACTGTGATCCAAGGTCGTTACTAATGTGTGCGTGGTAGGATGGGTGGGGGACAGGTCCTCTGAAATAAGGGTAGGGGTGTTTTCATTCACTACACATTGTTGGTGACCACCCCTTATTTAAATATACATCTTTCTCTCGTTGGAATTTCTTAACCCATTTTATATATATATATATATATATATATATATATATATATATATATATATATATATATATATATATTCAAATTCAAATATGTATATTCAAATTCAGAATTTAAAATCTTAAAATGGATATATAAATATTTGTATTGATACTTATGAGATAATCCTCTTCACATAAAAATGCTCAATATTCGAGATAGTGCATCAATATATGAAAAGAGTTTTACTATCTGCGAAGGTCATGGAAGGAGAGTGATACTTCTTACTCTGCGATATTAACACCATTTTTAGCATTTCACTCTGTAACGTTCAATTAAATTCATTTAATCCTCTACAAACTACAATTTTTACATTGCAAGATTTCTTCCAGCCACGTCCTCCCCCCAATCCATCAAAAAAGCTATAGATCTTCACGACCTGAATATTCCAAGTCTACAGATCTACATACTATCAATTGATTTACGGATTTTACCAAGTTTCAACCAACTTCACTGATTGGATCTTGTTACTGTCTAAATGCATCTTCATACGTGAACTTCAAGTTGAATATCCTTTTTTTTTTATATCTATATATACATATGTATATTATGCGCGGTTTGTATATATATATATATATATATATATATATATATATATATGTAGTCATCGACATACAGCCCTCTTTCGTTGTATCACAACTCATCAGTGCCGTTAGACTAGCACCTCTCCCAAGTTGATGATTGAACCTAGAACCATCGCGTTGAGAGTCAGCAGTTCTACTGATCGACACACGGGAGCGACGCCCGTAAATTATCTCGCCAAGTGCCTATTTAAACAAACATTTGTCCACCATTTATATATATATATATATATATATATATATATATATATATGGTGGACAAATGTTTGTTAATATATATATATATATATATATATATATATATATATATATATATATATATATCCAACATTTTTTTCACTTTTTTATTTGGCAATTTATAACTACAATAAATTGCGGTTTCAGTTAATGCCTTAACTAGCAAATTCTATCATTGCTACAAATATATTTTGCTGATTCCTTTATGTCCTCTAATAAGAAGAATAACAAGAATAGCATTCTTTGAAACTCTGCGGAATAAGGAGTCTGTAAATTGTTTTTTGGAGTATTCAGTCGAACAATAAATTTTGATCGTAAAGTTCAACTTACAGGTTTAATTTTCTTTCTCTTGCATATGTATATATGTATATATAGATAGGCATGTCAGGTCATTTCATATGCTACTGGTACCATGTAACCCAGTACTACCTGCCTCATGGTCGGGTCACCGGCGATTAAACTGGTTCCCCCAACAGACTTGCTTGGTGAGGAGGGTGACTAGTCTCCCTGAAGGATTAAAAACAAGACCTTCCAAAGAGCGAATGAGCCCTTTTTCGGGGTCAACAGCCAACTAGCAGCGTGTGTGTTTATGTGTATGTATGTGGGTGCTGGGGTGGAGAGGGCTCCCGTAAGTCGTGGTGAAGGCAACCTTTCTAGGAGAAGCAAATTTCTGATTTAAAAAAACCATAAAGCGGGAGACCAGTACCTGCATTAAGCTGGTCTGCAGTTTAACATGTTGCTGGCTATCTTGCTCTTGCTTGTTGCTGGATCTCAACATTTTGAACCGAGATAGAGACTTAGTTGTCGTTCAAAGCTAAGACTCTGTAACATCATTTGCGTATAGATACGCCCTCGGGCATTTGTCTATTAAAATGTTCCTGTGGTGATGGAAGTCATTTTTGGGCTTATAGACTTTAAGTGACTGAGGGAGTGGCACTCGTCTGATAAGACGTTGCAATCATCATAGATAGACATGAGCAAGAACTTACCGCCCCCCCCCGATCAGGATAACGTGAGATCATGAAAAGTAGGTGACTAGCGTAATACGGAAGCAAACAGTAATAATTGTTTAATGGTTTCGTGTTTCGTTGTGCTGAGCAGACGATACCTCTGAATACAATCGTCAGGACAATCACTCACTGTGGTAACTGCTCGGACAGAAAGAAACTGCAACTTACTGCCTATACAACTGCAAATAAAGCTATGGCAATGCATCAAACTCTTTATTCGAGAAACATTGTTAATAGGATTCTAAATAAGAACTATTCTGCGGCAACCAGCAAAGAATAACGGGAAAGATCATGGATAGAAGAAGCCGAGGTCGACAGGGAGAAATATACGTTGAAAATCTTAACAACATAAAAGATGATGGGCAACAATGAATTCATGAATGGCTCGAGGGAGAGTCATAGCCGTCAATGTCTGTACCAGACAGGACACCCCTTGAATATATATATATATATATATATATATATATATATATATATATATATATAAACGTAACTGTGTATGTGTGTATGTGAGTTTGTTCCTTATAGACTCCAAAACGGGTGAACAGATTTTCTTTAGTGTATAAGTCTGTGAGTGAGATTAATTAAGTTCTGTCTCAGAACACCTCCGATAATTACCGATAGCCGATAATTGAAACCGTTATTTTAATTTATCTATCATCGGTAAAGTCGTTTTTTCATGTCGTTGCTTAGCAAGAATGATAGAACAATGAGCCGTGAAAATTCTACTGTGGGGCAGTTGATAGTCTGGGTTTTTTTTTTGTTGTTTTTGTTTTTTTGATTACGTGGTCTGTAGGCTCAAACTCCACATGTAAATGATTTTTTTTTTTGTAAACTGGAAAGTAGGTTCTCTAGAGTGCAATGTAGAATAATATACATTTTGGACTAAGTTACTGCATGGAAGCATGTGAAGCTTCCTCCCGGGCGATTTCATGGATTTCAATGACAATATAAGTACAGGTGTATATATATATATATATATGTATATATATATATATATGTATATATATATATATATATATATATATATATATATATATATATATATAATCTTTAGAATATTACTTTTCTCATACTTTGAAGCTGTGAAACTGTGTGCCACCCAGTGAAATTATAGCAAGTCTATATAAATTTTATTTGCTATCTTTGCACTGAAGAAAAATACAAAAAACGATGTTTGAAACTCCGTGGAATAAGGAAATAATTATCATTATCTTGTATTCCTTGTGTGCGAACAATAAATGTTATAAATCATTTTACTTCCTTATATATATATATATATATATATATATATATATATATATATATATATATATATATATATATATATATATATATATATAGTTTTACTGGGAGTTTTTAGTTTTACTGAGAGTTAAAAATACATAATTATTATTTTATCTTAAACAAAGATAAAAAAAGGCAATTTAAAGAATCGTTTTGGGTATCGGAAAATTGACACAATTTTTCCGATTCCGATACCCCAAAAAGTTCCGATTTTCTGATTCTCGATTCCAATTCTAATTAATCGTCCCAACACTAATATATATATATATATATATATATATATATATAGAGAGAGAGAGAGAGAGAGAGAGAGAGAGAGAGAGAGAAAGAGAGAGAGAGAGAGAGAGAGAGAGAAAGAAAGAAAGAGAGACGTTAAAAACCATTTTTTTTAAATGTTTAAACTCAACAGCATTTCTCGCGGTTAACGTTAACCGATTGGATTAGGTCCTTGCTAATGAAGCCAGAGATGGTTTCTATCGCCGGGTTCGAATCTATCGACTCGTGTTAATCGTGACACCCTGCACTGATGATTCCTGAAATTATGAAACACTAGTGTCTGTAGGTATTTAATAAGTATTATAGTAAACAATTTTGCCAGCCCTTTAAGAAACTCGTTTCTTATCGTTGAACACTTTCAGATGAATTAAAGTCGATCAATTTAGCTCTTCTGTGCAGGTAATCATATAATGATTAGATCACTCTGACAGACATTAAAAGACATATAAAAAAATAAATGTTTAAATTTAACATCATTCCTCGCGGTTAATATTAGCCGATTGGATTAGGTCCTTGCTAATGGAGCTAAGGATGGCTTCTGTCGCCAGGTTCGAATCTATCGACTGGTGTTAATCGTGACACTTTGCACTGATGATTCCCGTAAGGATAAAAACACTAGTGTCTGTAGGTATTTAATAATTATTATAGTAAATAATTATATATATATATATATATATATATATATATGTATATATATATATATCTGTTGAAATATATTTTCTTATAATATATATCAATCCTTATTTAAGAAGCTCAATGTAATTACAGAGCAATATAAAGAATAAATGACAAAAATTTATATTCCAAAATTCATGATGTTGACCATCTTATAATTTATTTCTTTAATTCAGTTGACAAGAATTGTATAAGTCAACTGAATTAGAGGAATAAAGATCAAAAGGTTAAGATCATGAATTTCGGAATATAACTTTTTGTCATTTATTCTCTCTCTCTCTCTCTCTCTCTCTCTCTATATATATATATATATATATATATATATATATATATAAGCAAAAATCGATATTTGTGAGCTTCATCTATTCAACCTATTCGTATTTCAAATATAACTTTTTGTCATTTATCTCTCTCTCTCTCTCTCTCTCTCTCTCTCTCTCTCTCTCTCTCTCTCTCTATGTATATATAATATATATATATATATTTATATATATATGTATGCATATATATATATATATATATATATATATAAGCAAAAGTCGATATTTGTGAGCTTCATCTATTCAACCTATTCGTATTTCAAATATAACTTTTTGTCATTTCTCTCTCTCTCTCTCTCTCTCTCTCTCTCTCTCTCTCTATCTATCTATCTATCTATGTATATATATATATATATATATATATATATATATATATATATATATATATATATATATATATATAAGCAAAAGTCGATATTTGTGAGCTTCATCTATTCAACCTATTCGTATTTCAAACTAAAGCGTGCCAGACCATCAGACAAGGCCTCTTAATAGTGTTTTTTCGCATGTAATGAATATTTGATTATATGAAAATTTGGCTGATTTATTTTGTATTTTTTCCTGGATCTATTGCAGGAACTCATGGTACATATTCCATCATTGGACGCAAATCGTCAATCAAAAATTATCCGTCATTGGTTGGACTTAGAGGAAATTACAAACGCTGTGCAGGGACGCTGGTGGCACAAAATTTTGTCCTGACGGCTGGCCATTGTCGGTACGTGTTAACATTAAATACTATGTGGAAGTTTGTTTAAAGTGATAAGATAAAGAAAAAAGACTATTTTATTGTTCGACAGGCTTTCATTAAATAATACTCCTTTCAGTTGTCTAATGTGGATTAAATTTTGAATGTGTAATGATTTATATCTCTATGTGTTATGTGGCAAATTAAAGCCTTTAACTAATCATGATTTCTAATTTTCAGATGTTTAAAGGTGTAAAATGGAGCCTGTTTAGTGTCGCGCAGTGATCCGCCCCTTTTTTTTTCATTTGAAAAGACGCACACCACATGAGGCTTTTGATGAAATGAAAGAAACGTATGATAATGATCCTACATCATATGGCCTTATAAAACGTTGAATTCTGACCTGGCCAGAAATATGTGGAAATAAAACTTCTAGATCTGACTTTCTACCCTTGATGATGCATCTGCCAGCCATTTTGAAGCTGCCATTTATGAAGATAGATGCGAGACTATTTTTCAAATATTCCAAGAGGCCAAGATTAGTACAGGATCTGTGAAAAACTATCATCAATGATCATTTCATATGCATAAGTTATCTGCCAGACGGATTCCAGGTTGTTGAAAACTTTTCCAAAAGCGAGTACGTGCCGAGTGCCAAGGATCAAAGTTTTTCAAAAGACTTATTACACAAGATGAAACCGGGATCTATCACTATGATCTTGACATTAAAGCCTAGTCAGTGCAGTGGAAGCACTTAGACTCGCCACCTCCAAGAATGGCAAGTGTGCAGCCCTCCGACGGCAAGGTCATGCTTTACAGCCTACTGGAAACAGGACAAATTAGTGATGACAGATTTTCTGGCAATGAGTACGACAATTACAGGAGACTATTATGTTTCACATTTGAGTAAGAGAAGCTATCGAAATCAAGAACCGGGTCAATATCAGCCACGGTTACCTCCTCCTTGTAAGAAAACTGTTGTGGAGACGCCCACTTATTAGCATACGTGGGTGAACAAGATATAGATAAAGGTATCAAGTCAGCAAGACCGGGGAGCTGTGTTCGAACGCCGGATAGGCAAGACGCATGTGCCGGTTGCTCCATGAAAGACTTGAACACGCCCTCTACCGGACAATCTTCCAACTGCAGTACAACTGCACCTTTGTAAATATGTATTTTATTTTTGTCTTAATATATTTGTTTTACCTTTACTTTCTGCGTTCGTGTTGTTATTGATATAGACACAACAAAAACGATTCGACATGTCGCCAGATCAGAAGCACGGGAGTGTGGCTATGAAATCCTCTTTCATCGTCTTTACTTTCCTGGCCCCACGACCTCTGATTTTCACCTCTTCCTAGCCATGAAATTGTTTTAGAAAGAAAAGTGTTTCCCACATGGTGTAGCTTTGATTTCCAAAGTCACGTCGTGTTTGGAGAGACAACCTTGGGTTTTCTTTAAAAAAAAAAAAACGGCTCCAGAGCTTCATTAAACAATGAGAGAAATGCGTAACTTTAGGTGGTCCATATGTTGAGAAAGACAAATAACTGTGCAAAGTTTCATTGCTCTATTACTATGAGAAATGGGTTAGGGGCAATACTTATTGAACGTAAGGTTTAGTAGGAAAATAAAGATTTGAGAGTGAATATTAACAAGACACTAAATGATGATCAGTGGTTATAGTGTTAATTAAACACACCGATCCTGCTAGACAGAGGTAGTAGACTCTGTGAGGTAATATGGCTAGAAGTGCATATGTAATAATCACGTAGCCAATCCCATCATTGTTTTTATGGTCTTCTTTTCCTTCGTCTTCTCTTATCGTTCTGGCCGTGTCATCGTCTCTCACACATTGGTGACTGCCGAGGAGGTGCACTTGCTCACAAGTATATAAAAAATATAAAACAAGAGAAACAAAAGGAAACACAGATTCCAACACTTTCTGTAAATATTAGTTGCACTCAGGGTGTGTGTGTGTGTGTGTGTGTGTGTGTGTGTGTGTGTGTGTGTGTGTGTGTGTGTGTGACACTGTCGACCCTCTGAACGCTAAGGTCCACATCTACATCTACTGTCAGTTCTATGCTGTCAGGCGGTTGATCAATTCAATTTCCACATCTCCTCCAATCTACGATCTGCCATCAACTGTGTCAAACTCACAACTCTCCTCAACCATGTCCAATTGGCAACTGTCCTCTACTCTGTTGTCAACCAAGACTGTCCGCAAATTGAACCCAACTGTCATAAAACTGCGGTATTAACCCTATAAGCGGGTTTAACCGGTTTCCTCCAAAGGAGTATGTTTCATGGAAGTATGAAATTCACAAGCGGCCCTCAGTCGGATGTATATCCCTGTTAGAGGAGGTGACGATGTTAGGTTGTTGCAACTCTTGAAGGGAGGTAGCGACGTCCTCCTACATACAGCGCCTGGTATTCTCATATTGGTCACCCATTTGGTACTGAGCAGGCTCAACGTTGCTTAACTCTGGTGATCTAATGAGAACCGGTGTGTCAACGTGATTATGCGGTTTAACTGTCGTAAAGACTGTCGCAAAATTCATGGCCACGCCTAAAACCGCCCACGGACTAACTCTAAAAATATATCCGGTTCTTTTGTTCTCGTCATACCTTGATTACAACCCACCTCAACTCTCCTTTTTGTGCGTTGATGAACAGTTTGCTATACCTTTGTTCACCTTATAAACACTTGAAGGCGCCGATATACACACATATACAAATGGAGATATAAGCGTGTCGTTCCAAAAGTAAAGCCTCTTATTTTTATTTCAATTAAAAAAGTTGAAGAGTTACGAAGTCGAAAGTGGTACCATTAAAACGAGCGATCTTTTGTGATTCAGAATTTATTTTTCTACATAGTCGCCACAATTTTCAGTGCACGTTTACCAGGAATTCAATGGCGCATCTCTGCTTTTGACGCATGCCCATAGTTTCATACCGTTAACATCTGAAACGGAGAGGTGAAATTTTCAGGTCATGAATGCACCAGATCATTCATCATAGCAATGGAATTTGTAATCTTCTCTCATCAATTCGAGCAGAATAAAAATAGGAGGCATTGCTTGTGGAAAAAAAACCTTGTATATCTATAGTTGTTATATCAATAAAGAAGAAATGACAGCGTTTGGGTTTAACGAGTAAAGAGACGCCATTGATAAATTTTTGTGAAAGAAAAAACGAAGAAATAGAATGTTAGTACATATTTTAAACTAATAATAAACGTAGTTTGATTGGGTCTATTCTTTTCCGGATTAAACCAATTATTTTACGCGTTTTTAGAAAGATGAAAGTTCCCCTACTCAGTTTATGGAAAGAGAGACAAACGTGTCATGTTTGTGTGGCGTAATATTTATTTATACATGTGTGTTTAGAAGATCAGAAAAACATCGCATCGGTACCGTCAGTTTCAATCACAATACAAGGGGGGCAGTCTTTGGGTTTTTTTTGTTGGGCTGTCTTCAGTCTTTGTTTATATTTGTTACACCGAAAATTATCGATAATTGCAAAAATACACAGTATTCTACGCAACGTGATAGATACCATTTCCGGTGTGACAGACGTTGGGTTTGAAACTGACGGTACCGATTTATTTTAATCTTCTGTAACATACAGACATGCACACGCGCGCACACACACGCACACACACACACACACACACACGCACGCACACATGCGCACTCACATATATATATATTCTATTATATGAATCTCAGTCGTCTGTGTTAGTGTGCATGTGTTTGTATGTCCACTAAAATAATGTTGTTTTGTACGCTGCTTGTTAATCGTGCATGCGCGATCGTTCGATTCGTTGCTTGATTTTGAAAAGCTAAATTTGCAACGTCATAACATCTGTGTTGTCGTGGTCGATCGTTAACATTTACGAACTTAAGTTTTGCAAGTTCGTGTCTACCACGTGGCATTTTTTCTTTTTTTTTTTTTTTTTTTGCTTAGAAATTTTTGTTTCTGGTTGATGGCAGTCCCGTTTTTTTTTAATATTTTATTTTACAGTATTTTACGACCGGGCAACGCTGGGCGTCTCCCCCCCCCCACTAATATATATATATATATATATATATATATATATATATATATATATATATATATATAATTGCCAAAAGTCTATATTCCAAATTCCAAAATGTTGTTCATCTTATCGTTTATTTCTTTTAGCGTGTTAAAGTGTTCAATTCTTGACAGCACCTGTTTCCTAACACAGAAACAATCATATAATTATTATGTCAATTTTTTAATATTCTCAACTCTGACTAATCAGAAAAATAAGAACTCATTAACTTTAAAAGAAAATAAAAATGATATGGGTACGGCTACATAAATCCGAAAAAGTCGGAAGAGTAGTTGCAATTGTGTTTTATGATATTCACGCCATCTTTGAATTATTTCAAAATTATAAAATAAGTAAACACTGCCTATGCGCAGCTTTTACGTTCACTACGTACAGTTATTACTAATTTAAAGCGTATTGCTAGCCCACAATATAGACATTTTGTCTCTGTTTTGTTTCTTAGTATATATATATATATATATATATATATATATATATATATATATATATACTAGCAAAAGTACTCGTCGTTGACTGGGTTCAAAAACAGCCTACAGAAAATGGACTCTGATTTATTAAAGTATGATAGGTTATGAAAAGGAAGGGTTGTAAAGAGATAGCTTCGAATTTGGGGGTATCAAAACCAAAGCAAAATACGATGAAAGTAAAAATGAAATAGATAAACCCCATAATTTATTATACCATACCTGTTCACGCTGAAACACTTATCACAATATTCTGTGGATCTATATTAAAAAACCTTGTTAAACTTTGTGACATATTTCCATTCTATTGAGGTCAGGTGCGAAAGAACACCCCATAATTTTATTATACCATATTTCTTCAAACTGAAACATAATTATCAATGTATACTTACGTAGATAGATATGAAAAGTCTTTATTAAAGTGTGTGCCTATTTCCATTCTATGGAGGCCAGCGCGAACGCAGACTCCACAATTTTATTATACCATCCCTATTTAAGTTACAACATACTTATCAAAGTATTCTTATGTACATTAATATCAAAAACACTTGTAAACGTTTTTTTATTAATTTTTTAATTTTTTATTTCCATACTTTGTGGACCAGGCGCGAACACAGATCCCAAAATTTTAATGAACCACCGTTCTGCCAGATCAAACATAGCAATTCCTGTGTCTCGATACATCTTCTATCATTATATGTAATCAGTTTTTTTTAAATAGTCAACCATATAGGAGCCTATTCGTGACCACACACACACACACACACACACACACACACACACACATTCAGCTTTATAATATCATTATTATAATATATATATATATATATATATATATATATATATATATATATATATTAATCTCCTCCTTCACAACTATTTTGCAGCGTGAACTTGTCAGATTTTCTAACAAATAATGACTGCACTAACATCGATGAACAAATTCGACAATTTAAAATTAATCTCTATCAAAATTAAAAAAAATCCAATCCTTCACTAAACACATGCATAAAATGATTCTGCAAAATAAGATACACGAAGTCTATAGAATTGATAGAAAGAAACCTATAATTTATAAAAGCATATTTCACAGTGACCCTAATAATACTATATTTTCTATAATAAATTTAAAAGATTAAACCTTATTATGACTAATACATCCCACCTCGACTAACGATTTTGGATAGAACAAACCTGGTATATGAATTTAAATGCCCATTAAGAGACTGTTAGTGAAAGCAAGCAAAAATATATACATAGGCTTGACTACCATGATCTTGTCTAAGTGGTTAACCATGCATCTTTCTGACAATAGCGTCATTGCTGAACACCTTACTATCCAACATTCTTGCCGTCCTCCACCGCTTTTAATTTCGAAAATGCAACTCTCTAAACTAATACGAATATATGTGATCCCAATTCTTTGTAAGGTAAAAAAAAAATTCATTTTTAGCTTAAATGTATATATTCCGAGTCTCTATTTTTTATGTCGTGTAATCGTTTGAGATCTAGTTTCTTGTTTTTTTTTATTATGTTGTTTTTTTTTATTTGGGATTTTTTCTTTTTTTTTTTTCAGAGAAACCCCACCGACGGCAGCATATTTTGGCAACACTACTATCACCGATGGAATAAGTTACCCTTTAAGGATTGACGATTTCTTTGCACATCCGGGTTTCAATGGACATATCACCAGCAGAAGTAATCTCTCTCTCTCTCTCTCTCTCTCTCTCTCTCTCTCTCTCTCTCTCTCTCTCTCTCTCTCGTGTTCGGAGAAAGTGTGATGACAGGATCATTGGATAGCATAGTACCATGTAGACAAGCTAAATTTACTTTAAACAATTTATTTGTGACAGAAATATTAAATTATTTACAGTTTTTGATCGTTATATTTTGAGTTATTTTAAGGGGAAAATAATTTAACTCTGTTATATAAGTTGTGCTCAGACTACTTTTCATGTCAAAGCGTGTCCAAGTGTCATTTTGTCAGTGTTGTCCCTTGAAGAGACATATTTAAATATTTACAGAAATGTAAAGAGTGTACTCACTTTTCTGGCACATGGTGTATATATTTGTTGGTGTTGATGGTTAACGAGTGGGGATTAGCAAAGAAGGTGGACGTACACTTAGAAAATGACAAAGTGGTTTTCTCGGATCCGATCGCAAGTCGTCTATCGATCTAAATTTCTATTTTGTTTAGAAAACAATTTGTGATATCCAAGCATCCGCCGGTGATCTCACATTCGCTGTCGGTGTAGCCACACCTCATAGGGCGTTTATTTAACGACGATGTCTTTTGCTTTCCTGCTAACCTTTTTGGATAGCATAATATTTACAGATAGTCTTGAACCAATCAATAATTATTTTATTTCCGATATTGACCATGTTTGTGTTTATTTCATGCATCAACCATGTTTAGTTCCTTCCGGCCAGGTGCATGTCTGTGTCAAATATTCTTCTCAGAGGATATTTTCTGATTCTCTCATATATTTCCTACTTTAGGTAGTTGTCTAATGCGACGCCATGAAAATAGAAAAAAAATCAAACCTTTAATGGCATATTAAAAGATAACGAAGATTTGGACGATTATAGTTATAACCATTGATGAAAAAAAAAATGGACCAGAATGCCAGAATCGCTTTATAAAATATAGTCAATCTCTTTGAATTCTTTAGTGATAACTTTCCTTTTGACACTGCTGATCATGACTGGATTATATTTTATTTCTTATTGAAATCCTTTGAGATGAGTAATTTGCGTATTTATTTATTTATTTGCCGACTATTATCCTCATATTGATAGTCGTTGTTGTTTCACCACGTTTCGGCGAACTCATCTTCTGGTCTTCTTCAGATGATTAACAGCGAAGGAATAGGAATGCTGAATCTCGTAACTGTATCCTAAATAATGACTGCCTTTCATAGTTGTTGTTGTCTCGCCACGTTTTGGTCAACTAAACCTCAGGCCTGCTTTGAGTAGGATTGAAACCACTGCACTGTCTTTAGACAATCCTCACCTGGAACCGTAAAGTCTCAACTCCTCTAACCACTGCGCCATGAGCCCCGTGGTGAAACAACAACATCTATAAAGATGAGGATAACAGTCCGAAAATAAATAAATAAATGACTAGATTAATTCTTTACTTGGAAAAGGTCCTGGATATGACCTTAAACTATATCCGATGGTGACGCACCGGTTTGCGGACTTTGGGGAGTGTGTAGCCACCCTTTAATTGCCATTGCTCCCAGGTCCACTTTGACCCGGAGTGGTAGAACCTGTTAGGGTCCTAACTATGGGTTAAATAGAATCTGACTTTAAACAAAAAACAAATATACTCTATTAAAAAATCGTTTTCAAAATCACTAGATTCGGCATTAAATAACCTGAAAAGGGTTGATATGCCGTAAAGCAAAAACAACAACCATTTATTTGGAAAAGTTTTTCTGACTGGATTTATCCTGCTTATTTCTTTTTTTTTTTTTTTTTTTTTTTGCTTAGGACAACTAAGTTTTTTTTTTTTATTGTGAGAATGACTCCACCTTGAAGACTAATACTCTATTTTTTTTTAACATAATGTTATGCATGAGATTTGGGAGATATTTTTAATTTAATATTTTATAATTAATAAAACCTTAATTTTGTCGGTTTTATTGTTATTTTATTAATACTGTGAACATTTATTTTTCTGATTTTATTTGATAATTTTTGTGCAGCTAACGATATCGCCTTGATCAAGCTGCCATTGCCGGTGGAACTGTCCGAAACAGTGACGGTTGCTGAAATGGCGGAAAAAGATGACGTATTCAAAATCGGTACTGTCTGCAAAATAGCCGGTTGGGGCAGTTTGGGTAAGCGTCTAAGATTGTAGCTTTTTGAATAAAATCTTGGAATGTTTCCGTAATTAAACTAGCGGGAATGTTCCACACATCTAATACTTTTGTTGTCATCCAAATCAGTGAAATCGGTATTTTTTTTAATCAAATTGATTGATTAGATGCTCTGGTCAGGGATCCACAGCGGTACAACCGGATGAAGCTTCACACACCCCCACCCCGAAGTTATTTAGTCCACAATATATTGAAGTCTACATTGAACTGTAAAGAACCTACTGTTGATTTTAATATCATATCAAAGAACTTACTGTTGATGTTATATGCTGGGCTCTTTTGCTCATGCAGTGAACCCCGGCTAGAATAGGCAATTAACTCGATTGAAAAATGGGTGTTTTTTACAGATTTTGGTGGCAAGAAAAGTACTGGAAATGTGCAATTCAATCTCGGGCAACGCCAAGTATCCTTGCTAGTACACACACATATATATATATATATATATATATATATATATGTGTGTGTGTGTGTGTGTGTGTGTGTGTGTGTGTGTGTGTGTGTGTGTGTGTGTGTGTGTGTGTGTGTGTGTGTGTGTGTGTGTGGCAAAAATGGCAATTAGTGAAAACCTGAAGAAAGTGTTCAATACTATTGCAGAGCAAATATATGTTTTATTACTGGATCGTTAATACGATTCGGTAACCGAAACACGTGTAACTAAGCAGATAAATCGGTGATAAAAAGTACACACACACACACACACACACACACACACACATATATATATATATATATATATATATATATATATATATATATATTATAAATGTTTATTTTTGAAATATTGTGAATTTCAATGTATACCGTTTTCTGTTATGATAAAAACTGAATCACCGTTAATTTCGAGTGAAGCTCAATGTATCTATTTTATATGTGCAGTTTTATATTGTTT
Organism: Euprymna scolopes; assembly: GCF_053919585.1. NCBI lineage: Eukaryota > Metazoa > Mollusca > Cephalopoda > Sepiida > Sepiolidae > Euprymna > Euprymna scolopes. The sequence continues at coordinate 96,195,708 of NC_136502.1, forward strand.
TGTAAACAAAAACATAGAAGGAAGAGCTAAACGTGGTTTAATCCACCGTTCTGCCACCACACAAAAAATAACATCCCGAGGGAATTTTACCAAATTATAGACAAAAAATTTTCCGCGAGGTAGTAAACTAATTAAGATAATTAATAAAAACACTGTTAATTTATCCTTCTCAACATCTGCTAACTTAACAAATACCATAATTGGCTCCAACAACATAAAATTAAACATTTTTTTTTTTAAATAGAGATGAGACCGAAAATGAATCCAACAACGTAAAAGAACGTAACTGCCGGGACCCTAATGAATGTCCACTGGGGGGGGGGACTGTTTAACCTCAAACGTAGTATACAAATGTGAAGTTATAACAAATAATGAAACTAAAGTATATCTAGGGAGCACTAGAACTAGCTTTAAGGACAGATATCGTAATCACCTAACATCGTGTAAACAAGACACTGAGAAAGAAAATAACACTATATATAACGAAAACAACAACAATGCAGATAAAAATGAGAACAACAGAAGAGATGATAACAATAATAGAGACAAACACAACAATGAAGATAGCAACAGTAAAAACGAATATAACAAGCAAAAAAACTAAGAAAAACTAACCACATTAGAAGTATGGTTTAAGGAATTAAAGAAAAATAAAATTGAATATAAATTAAGACGGTCCATAGTAGATAGAGCGAAAAAATATAAACCAAGCAAATCGAAAAGATCCAACCTTTGTATACTAGAAGTATACCATATACTAATATAAGAAGAAAAATTATTAAACAGACGACAAGATGTAATTTACGGATGTCTGCACAGAAATCGATACTTAATTTCACGCATTAGACCAGATTAAAAAAAACAACATAAACTGAAATGTAGAGTGAGCAACATAAAAAAAGAAAACATAGATCAATCGACCATATAAGAATAATGCTAACATAAATAAAACAACAAAATGGAACGTAAGAATATAATTAAAAAACCTGGATAAATATAATTAAAAATAAATAAAATGAAAAAGAAAGAAACAATTTAATAAAGAAAGGGAAACAACAAAACGTAAAATATAGGTAAAGAAAAAGATGTAAGGGAAGTGACTCTAGTAATAAAAATATATTCCATGAGAGTGACCTCCCCTTGAAACAAAGACATTAACTAATAAATAATTCGAAACCAAACAAAATGAATATTAGAATAAACACGTATAAATGTAGAAATAAAATTATTTAAAAAATAGGAAAGAATAAATAATGGGGTGAAAATTGGAAATTAAAACAAAAAATAAAAAATAGGAAATTTATGTTTAAAACAGAAATTTTGGTTAGCATGACACCCAAGATGGCCGACTTGTACAACGTGGGAATGGAAGTTCTTTCACCCAGAACACCAGGTTTTATCATGTACAAAATCAACACGTGAAAAAAAATTATAATGAAAATTGACAAGTTCAGATAAATTTTGAAGTTTTGTTTTGTTGGTAACATCGAATGGAAACAACATCTGATGAGTTGGTGAGAACAGGAAATTTTTATGGACACATGAAACCATAAAATTGCCATCTCATTATCGATCAAAAATATTGCAACACAACACATTTCTTTTATTTAATTATTTTTAGGAAATTTTTTCAACTTTATTTATTTGGAAGATGATAAAATATTTAACCCTTCATTTTACCAAACATTAACATAACCCGAATCCTCACCCTAACGGTCCTGGATATGACCTTAAACTATATCCGATGGTGAGGCACCGGCTTGCGGGCTTTGGGGAGTGTGGACCCACCCCTTAATTGCCATTGCTCCCAGATCCACTCTGACCCGGAGTGGTAGTACCTGTTAGGGTCCCAGCTATGGGTTAAATAGAAACCGACTTGAAAAAAACAAATATATTCTATTAAAAAAATTTTCTTCAAAATCACTGAATTCAGCATTAAATAATCTGAAAAGGGTTGATATGCCGTAATACAAAAACAATTAACCAACCAACCAACCAACCAACCAACCAACCAACCAACCAAACTAACCCTAACATTAACTTAAACTTAACCTTATCTTCATCTGGTTTTGCATTCGTATGCTTTAGTGTCATCTATTTCTTTTGGCGGTTTTTTAATCGTAAAATGTTTCGGTGATTTCCGGTTTTTCCCGTAATTCACATTCGGAAGCATTCGAGTCGACATGAGACCACATCTACGGAAGCCGTTTCTTTTTTTGTTGTTTTTTTTTTTTTTAGCTAAAATCACTTTTTTAGTTAAACTAAATTGTGTGTGAGTAATGGCGAAACCCAATTCACAGTAAAAACTAGTAAATTACACAGGTTTCATAAACCATGTGTACGTGCTAAATCAATGACCGATCCCCAAAATGTTAAAAACTTTAATAACCAGAGCCCGTATATGCCACGACCATTTTTTAGCATACCTAACATAAAAATAAAATGGGAAATTATTTTCGGGTCTTCTGTACTTGTCAATTTTAATGTATACTTATTTTACCACCTTTAAAAATAAAGAAATTAAGGTATAATAAATTTTTAATTTATAAAAACTATTACAAAACCACATTTTCGACATAAAAACAAAAATAATAAAAAGCAGATTACAGGATTTAGAGGCACTCGTACTTTTTGGAAATTCCGTAGCCATGTTTCTTTACGATTAACGCATTTGTTTGTTTGTTTTTTTGTTTGTTTTTTTGTGTTTTTTTCTTTTCTTATTTTTTTTGTTCTTTTTTTTTTTTTTTTTTTTTGCTTTTTTACATAATTCTAACTTTTAGGAAAAATTATGCAATTTTTACTAAAAAATATGTACATTTTTTTTATTAATTCACTAAGACTTTAATATAATAATTTTCTTTTAAAAAAGTAGTTCCAGGAAACTGATATTTATTTTTCCACGAAATTTTTAAATGATTTATTCAAACGGCAATTTTCACTGAATTTGTTTGGGATGGGGGGTTGCTGTCGTGAGAACTTTTTCATTATAAATTTATTTCTCATGTAAATATACATTTTTTTTAAATTGTAAATAACTTTAGACTTTTATCCTTGAAAGACCATCAAAATTTTTCAACAGAAACTACGGTGGTTTAGTGGTTAACGACACAAACTGACGACCTGGGTGTTTCAATTTAGAATCGAGTTCGTTTCATAAAAATCAATTTTACTTAGGATGTTGGCAACCTTCACGTATTATATTGTTGGTGCTATTTTGATGATGTATATATATATTATTCTTTGGTGTTGACTGTTCGTATTAGGAAGAGTATTAGAGGTTCATGTGTGTGATCATGTTGTTGGATGTTCACGTTTGTGGAGATAGCATATTGGAGACATAAACAGGGTATATATAAAGAGAGAGAGACAGTTCTGTATATATATAATAGACAGTGTACATGTTACTACAAGAGCATCAAGCCTGTAATTCAACTAGAAGAGATTTTTGAATATCTTGATAGATAGACTGAGAGATAGTTTGACATTTACGTTTGACAGTTGTACATATAATATAAACACGTTACCTTTCTCGTTGTAATGATGAACACAGAAAGACGGCAGTTATAAAAAAAACATGATGATCATTTATTCTTCGACCGGTCAGAAATGATTCTGTATTTCAGGGATTCAAAGTTGCTACATGGTTATTTCTAAACCCTTCCGCTTCCCAGAGGGTGCCTTGACTCTAACCGAGAATAGGTCTGAACCTCTCTGCTCCTCTGATCTGACTGATCTAACTCTCCTAACTAACTTCGAACTCTTTCCTATATTGAGAAATCACACGTATGTCTGGTAAACGTGACTATAACTCACGTGTTTCCAACATGCGCGATTTGCACGTTTTTGAAACCATTTCTGACGACCAGGAAATCTCCCATTCTATTTGTTGTTTTACAAAGAAATGTAACCTACTTGTCTAATTCTGTAACCCATATTTTATTATGCATTCTTTCTAAGAATGTGAATAGTTTCCAGCCAAATTTGTATTTATTAAATATTTTAACAGAATCAAAAATTTACTGGACATTCCATTTATAATAACATTCTGCGTTTATTTAACTTATGATTGGAATTCTCAATTCCAAGTCTAGCTTCGCAAGTTCGAATCCTTGACTATCCTATTTCATTTTTACATTTAACTAATTCCCTATTTTTCTACTTACATGAAAAGGGGACGGCCCTTATCATGTAACACACGTGGTCTCTGCTGTAATCCCCGATGCATTTCTAGAGAGAATCCTTACTAGGAAAATATCGGGAAACCAATGCCAATAATAGAATCTTCGGATTCATACGATATGGTGATGATGAACAAGAACTAATATAAAAAATAAGATCCCCTTTTATTACTTAATATTCCGCATAAGATTACAATAATTTTATAATGATTTTGTAATGATTTTATAATGATTTTGTAATGATTTTATAATGAATCGTTAAATAGAGGAAAACATTTCCGCCATATTTTGATGTTGTTTTTCATAGATGAAGGCGGTGAGGTTGAAACGGATCTCTTACATGAAGCCGAAATGAAAATAACCGACCCAGACGAATGTACAGGAGGAATAATTAATAGCGAAACAGAATTATGCTTGATAAGCATCCCTGGATCAAATGAGACTACAACCTGGGTAAGGACATGCGCTTATTGTTGCCTTATTCATGCGTGAGAAGAAACTGCGCAAAATCACACACCCACACACACACACACACACACACACACACACACACACTTGGAAACAAATTCATACATCTTATGAATAAACATTTCCCACCTGGTAGTATATTACATAAAATCTTTAACAAAAACACACGAAAACTGAGCTACAGTTGTACTGAATACCCCGAAAGAATTATAAAAAAACACAATAATAAAATATTGAGAAGAAATAATTCAACTACTGTCACTAATGATAATCGTAGCAACAATAACTAATTGCCAAAGACCGACTGAAAACCCAGAAATAGAAAAAATTATAAATAATTATATATATATATATATATATATATATATATATATATATATATATATATATATATATATATATATATATATATATATATTAGTGTTCGGACGATTAATCTGAATCAGAATTGGAAAAATTGGAACTTTTGGAGATATCGGATTCGGTATCGGAATCCGTATCAGAATCGAAAAAATTTGTGCTTATTTTTCGATGCCAAAACGATTCTTTTAATTGTCTTTTTTATTTGATTTCGTTTAAAACAAAATCTTCCACTAATGATAAAAATATATATGTATTGATTTTAAACAACAGTAAAACATTGAACATGTGTTTTACAGTATTCGGGAAAAAATAACAACTCTATAGTTAAATATTTAGAGATTTATAAAGAATCAGAATTTGAATCCATAACTGTATCGGAATCGGGAATTAAGTATGGAATCGGTAATTGTATCGGAATCGGGAAAAATATGGGATCGCCTCATCACTAATATATATATATATATATATATATATATATATATATATATATATATAAATACATACATATATATATATATATATAAAGAGCTTTGTATTTGTGTGTGTTTGTTCTCTATATACTCAGAAACGTCTTTACCAATTTTCACACGAAGGTACTTGATGTGTCTGGGAGTGTTCTTACGTAGATTTTGTATCGGAACGTCTCTGATAAGTATTGAAAATCAATAATCAAAAAAATCCGATTAAAAAGGAAGTTCGATTTTTACCAGAGTTAACACTTTTATACAACTTAACATCATAAGTATATTCGAGAAGTTTTATTACCGCACAAGCAGAAAGGCTCAGTTTATAACATCAACTGTAGATTCTTTTATAAGACAGGGACTCGGTCGAAATTCAACTATGACATTTTACTTTTGCATTTCAAATTATTTTATATAATGGATTGAATTAAATCCATTATATAAAATAATTTTGTAAAATCAACAGTAGATTCTCTACAGTGCAATGAAGACTACAATCTATCGTGGACTAAGTCATTGAGTGGGGGGCATGTGAAGTTTATTTCTGATGCAACGTTGTGGGTCCCCAACTAGAGCAGGCAATCAATCGATTTGCTCGAAAAAAAAATGAGCGATTTGACTTATTTTGATGACAATAAAAATATGGAAAACAAGGAGAAAATGTCACTCTTTCGAGTTAAATAAAGTGTAAAGAAAATTGGACAAAAATTATTTAATTCTAAATCCTAATAACTAAAATTACAACTAAAAAAGAAAAAAAAACAACTATTAAAAAATGCACTTTTGAGTAAACAAGAAAAAAATAGTAGTTTTCGTTATGTAACATAGTGTGGACGGCTATATGCAAATAATGATCGAAATGAAGTCACAGTAAGAAAAAAAGAAGACTATAAAAACGAAAGAGCACGTCCAAGAGGACGATCACGTTAAAGACGTGAGTGACGTCATAGGCGTAACGAGAAGTCACGCTTGGCGGTAGAAAGAAGAAATAAATGTCTGTACAATACAAAAAAGCGAGTTGAAGTTCTTTTATATACTTTGCGACTGAGCATACAACGTATTTGGTAACGTTACAGTTAAATAAAAAAAAAATGCAACAAAAAACAAAAGCAAAGCAACTTTTTATTAGTAACATCTACCTTTAGCTTCGGAAACAGTCGAAACTGTTTCGGATTCACGTTCGTACTCAGAATTGTTTACGTCACGACTGCTATTGTCTTAAATGCAATTCCGAATTACCTGGCCCTGACAAAGTGCGAGCACTGCTGAAACGTAATTGCGTTGATATAGACCAAGCTGTTTTGTCTGCAATTCCGAATTCTGTTTTTTTTTTTTTTTTGTTTGTTTGTTTTTCTGCAGAGGATTTGTATATATTTGTATTCCTTTCTTTTATTTTTTCATTTCAAGGGTGACTCGGGAACATCTCTTTGGTGTAAGAAAGAGGATGGTGACGACCGTTACCTGCTGGCCGGCGTGGATTCTCGCGGTGGACATCAAAGGACCATTTTTACCAAAATCTCAAAATACCGTGATTGGATTGATGGTACTATTGATTCACATCCACGATTTACAAGAGAAAATGATTACATTGTTGTGTAGTATGTGTTGTCAATGTTTCTCTTAGTATTGTTCTCTACATCAGGTTACGGGACAATTTTGAAAGAAGGACAATGAAGTCAGAGTGTTCTTAATGAATTCTTTATAAAATCTAGCTACAGATTCAGTTTCTTTAACTATTAATTTATTATTCATTCCTTAAAAGTGTTTGTATATCATAATAGTGCTTACAATTATTGGATTTCGAACAACTAATTAAAATGTTGTTTTAATTAAATTATACAAGCGGCCGTCGTGAAGTTTCATTTCAAATCAGTGTTACTTATGGTAAGTTGATTATTATATATTTAACTAATTTATTAAAACTGTAATGTGCGTTTCTTAGAAATAAAACATTTTTCGTTATCAATCTTTGTGTCACCGTCAACATAACAACCTGCATTAACCCTTATCCTCGAGTGGACTTTGGGCCTTAATAAGTAATGAATCGTTAGTACATAAAAAGTTTCAATATTATGCCATCGCTTTTTCAAATGCTCTGTATATTTTTAAACAAAATTACCCAGGATACTTGGCGAACTGGATTTTATTTGGATCAAAATAAACAAAAAAGGAATGTAGAAAAAAGAAATTACGATGTTTAATTTCATTTGATTTATAACTTGAAAATTATAAAAATCTAATATATAAAATACTATATGTCTGTCTGTTGGTCTGTCTCCATATTTTCAAACTTTATCTCTCCCGAAACTAAAAGTTGCAGAGCGGCGCTAGGGGTCTCAAATGATTGGATTTTTTACGAGCCGTTCTTTTATGGGTCTTTCGCCAATTAAAATAGTTTTTTTAAGGGGTCAAAAATGGGTAAAAAAATTTTTTTAATAAATCGTTAAACATTTTGTACGTTTATCTTAGGCTTTTTTTTATTTTGAATCAGTTTATATGCGTTTCACTTTTGTACAGTGGTAACGTTACCAGCTTTGAATGCTACAGTTTTACTTTCGGTTTCAATTCTAGCTGATGGCACCCAAAACACATTTTTTTTACTTTTGGAATCACGACTCTATAATAATATATACGAAATCTGGACAAATTAAAATGTCATGTTTAAACGTATTTTACGATCGGGCAAAGCTGGGCGCCCCTCCCCCTCCTCTGCTAGCAAAAAACATATAAATCGAAATTTTCATGGGGCCTTTAGGATTTGGATCAAACATGTTCATTTGTTTAGACTGATTCGTATGAAATGTTGGAGCGTGTCTTCGTGTGATTAAAGGTTATAAATTACTGATTTTTTTTTTCAATTAATATGACCTTCCAACCCAATCAATACTAATTATACAATTGGGACTCACCTCCAAAATCACATACTGACTATTACATAAAAGGCTTTTGTCTGTATGTATGTGTGTTTATATGTCCAACTACAAGTCAAAAACTACACAACAAGCACCCACAAAGTTTGTATATTCTTGATCGGCATGGCCCTGGATAAACAATATCTAAAACGTAGAAAAATCAACTGGGACGCTATTTATTTGGAAAAGGAAATGCTGATTCGTGCCCTGATGAATCTATTATATCAAGAAGATTTGTCTGCATGCGAGTCCAGCTAGAAAGAAATGGGCTGGGTGGAGGAGAAAAGGAAGTGGGAAAGGGGGAAAGTAAAATGGGGGAAGGGGTAGCGAAAAAGATAGACACAGGTAGAGTGGGGTAGAGATATAGAAGTTTTAATAGAAATAATGTTGCAGTTTGTCCCCAGGCAGCGCCGGGTAGTCCTGCTATTGAAAATAGAACACAAAAGATAATATGGTGTTAGAATCAGGACATGTTCAGCATACAATCCCGGACAACGGGGGGGGGGTGATTGTTAAAAAATAAAATATGTTATCTAACTGCAATGACGTTAAACTTCAATGGTGGACAAATATACGACTTCCTATCGATTTGGATGAAAAAGAGCTTGAAATTCGTTCGGTTATAATTCAATTTTATTTCCCTGCATTGTCACCTGTATTGATTTTTTTTGTTAACCTCAAATTTGAATTTACTGTCTGCTTACCAACCGATATTTATGAACGAATGTTTGTTTTTTTTGTTTGTTTTTATAACACCTGAAGTTGGGGATGACGGTGGCTAGGTGGTTAACGACGCTGACTGTCAACCTGGGTGTTCCAAGTTTAAATCCATTTCATACCACGGAAACACTTTCGTCAACATCTACCCGACCTTGTGTCTAACTTCCGAGCAAGGAGGTTATGAAATAAAATCTGCGATTTAAATGAAAGGAAGTTTAGGCTAATTCATCATCGCCATTTCTCTGCGACAGGAAATGACAAAATGGTAAAAACTAGGTACAAAGAATAATGGCAGAAAAAATGATAGGAAACATAGTTTTGAAAGCCGATTATTTTATACATTTCCAACTACTTTCTATTGTATTTGAAAAGATAAAAGACTAAAGTTAATTTCCAAAAGGGGGAAAAAATTTGAACACGTGAAAAAAACAAGTTCAACTAAATTTTGAAGTTAAATAAAATCATTATAAAAATCCTTTGAAAGATGAATATTAGTTTTTAAATCTATTTCAAATATAATTAGTAAAGTCCTAAGAAATTAATTTAAATAAATAAAAAAACACATTGTTTGTACAAAAATAGCTTAATTAACCCTCAAAGGTGAGAGGCTATGGCTTCGCACAAACAAAAACGTCATCGAAGCATGCATTCAATGGAAGCCCAAAAAGTCAGAAAATCAAAAGGCTGTCTGAAAATGACGTTAGGTAGTTGGGGGGAGGTAGGGAGTGCTGTTTTTCCAACCGTGCATCTGTACGTTCCTATCGTGAACGTTTGTATAATTTTTACCATTTTTAATTTAATTATTTTTCTGTGTTCTTGCTTTTAATTTTTTTTTAAATTTTTTTTTCAAGATTATATAAATATTATGTTACGCTGAAAGTTACACATTCATTCAAGTGAGGAAAATATTAGAATCTTACATATAAAAATTATGTGATAACTGTAATCTAAAAAAAAAGAAAAAATATGTTTTTGCGATTATAATTTTTTGCGTAAAAATATTAAATAAGCAATGCTTAATTCAATGATAATATTGGTAGTTCGAGAAATTAATTTTTCATCAAGTTATATCGAATTCATTAATATGGACTTTAAGGGCTTTTTTTCGTAATGTTCCTGTAAAAAAAATTTTTATTTGTTAAAATTTACTATGTTTTGTTTTCATTTAAAAAAAAAGCAAAAAATCATTCATTTTTACTACAGAAAACCATTAGGTGTATCAGAATTTTTGTAGGAATTTTTGACACCCCTAACACGAAACTGTGAATAAAATATAAAAAAAAACTCGTAATTTCTCTTTTAAAAGTGGGTTGTTTATTTTCTTTATGGATTATACTTCCAAAATAAACTATTAAAGTTGTATAAAAAGTAATAGAAATATTAAAAAAAAAAAAACAGTAATGAAATTAATTGAAATTTTACGAGTTCAGTATTTTTCAATTTTTAAACTTTAAAAATCTATCAAAATTTTTCTATTGATTCTATTTTTACGATATTTTCAGGGTCAATGTGAAATTTTATGCTCTTTCCAATAAACCAAATATAATATTTTAGACAAACGTTAATTTTTTTAATTCAGCCCCCCCCCCATTTTGAAATGCCTATTAAAAAGTAAATAATTAATTTATGTGCCAAAATTTTATATATCACAAATTGAAGATAAAAGATCAATAAATAATATATTCTGATTTAAAACAAAAAAAGAACAGTTTTTTGGAAATTTACCTGTAAAGTCCGAAGTTTAAAACCTTTTTTTTTAAACACCGTTGTTTATATATTTTTTAATGAAACCTTGGTCCTTGCTCCTTTACTTGAAAAAAAATTAGGGTTTGAATTACATTTATCGAGTGGTTATAAGCTTGGAAAGACAGGGGTAAAATTATTCAATATTTTTCACGAAGTTTCTGACACACCTAGAAAACCATAACTAACTCTAACCCTAACTTTAGTAAAGTTATTTTTTTTGTTTAAACAAAATAATACATTCCCACTAAGATTCAAATAAAAATAATGTGTTCATTATATTCGGTGATCATTATTTGATTAATACTGAAAATTTCATTAAAATTGATTAATTTCCTGCTTTTTGGTAAATTCTTAAGTAAAGAGAGGGGTTAAAATGCTTATAAATTTTTAGCATCAGCGTTCATTTTTGCACGTACCTATAAAAACATTTACAGCGTTTTCCCAAAAATAAAAACAAAGCTTCTCTGTTTATTTAACTTTTATTATGACTTCGGGGTACTTTTCGGGAATAAGTATCCAATGGTTTGCAGTTGTAACGTAATCGTGATGTAAGCAGTTCCAATTACGAACAGAGAAAACTGAATAAAGATCCGCATTTTTTTTTTTTCAATTTATTTTCTTTTTTACTAGGGAGTCACGACTTATTAAAGCCAAGAGGCCACTCGAGAGTAAGAGTTAATGAATGAACACCGTAATGATCGGTTATGATGGAAATTGGGTAGAAATTGATTATTTACGAAGACGGCTCTATAAGAATTTGTTTGCATTGGACTTGAAAACGGCCATGTTATAGTCAGCTGAGAAGTAGTACCTGGTATTGTGTTCCACAGACGGGCAGCTCTATGAAGGGGAATTGTTGACTTTTGTTGTAACTAGACAAGTGTTTACCGTGAATGTTTTACGGGGGGGGGGGGTATATTTAAGCTTAGCACGAATTAAAAGTAGCCTGGTACTTGGAAGACGATTATTTTTCAATGAATTAGAAAGTTCTGACTTTTGTGTAATTTTTTGGATTTTTCAACTTTTTATTTAGAATTTTTCATTATATGTTTTTATTTACTTTAGCGTTAAGTTAGGGTTAACTGACAGTTTAAATGTAAGATAAACCTATATCTCGCCTCGCTTATCTCACCTAAACATGATCCTAAATAGCAGCCTTTTTTTTTTTTTTTTTTTTTTACACGGTGGTCACCACTATCAAGGCCCGGAAGCCACTTAAGGATAAGGGTTATTGCAAGTACAGTACGTTAGTGGAGATTTATTGAAGTGTTTACTTGAGGTGGCGGTTCATTAGGAATTTGTTTACGTTGGACTTGAAGACATCCAGGTTGTAGTCAGGTGGGAAGCAGGCAGACGGAACAGAGTTCCACAGGCGTGCAGTTCTAAGAAAGAAGCTTTGTTCATGGAATCTACGTTTTGATTTAGGCACAGATAAAGAGTGGGGAAAATTTTTGACAGTGGATTCAGCTAGACAGGTGTTTTTCGTGAAAGATTGGCGAGAGGGGATCAGAGATTGGAGTTCAGACGAGCACATGGAAATAACGATAAAACAAAGATAGGCTCGCAACGTCTCTTCTGTGGGAGACAGGTTGCAGGAAAGAGAAAAGGGCATCCCCCACTAAGCCACAAAGTCTATTTTGTACTCTGTCAAGGCAGGATAGGCTGTTTTTAGCAGCTCCTGCCCAGATATGGCAGCAGTATTCCATCCTTAGACGTACTTGGCTTTTATATAGATAGAGAATTGCATCAGTAGTGAGATATCTTCTGGAGCGGTAGAAGGATCTCGCCATCTTTCCAGCGACCTTGGCAACAGACTTGATGTATGTGTTCCATTTCAGATCAGGAGTAAAGGACAAACCCAGAAGCTTGTCAAAACATCGGGCTTCTCCTAGATGAGAGCCATCCATTTCAATTGATTCCAGATGGGGATCAGAGCGGTGATGTAAAGATAGGAGTTTGGTTTTAGATGCATTAAAGGTAACTAGCCACTGAACCACGCGCTCGAGATCAGAGGAGAGAGAATCAGAGAGAACTTTGTCATTTACATGATTGACCCTTGAGGGACTCCAGCATTTATACTGCAGGCCTCTGATTTTTGTCCATCGAACACTACTCTTATGAGCCTACTTTTCTAGTAGTTTTCTTTTGGCCCAGATTACAGTGTAGTATCTGTTCTGATACTACAGTTCACTTTTTCTGACCTCGATCAATGGAGGAGAAATCCTTCTAAACTGAGGCAATTTTTATTTTTGTTTCTATCCAGAGTGCCCCTTTTTGGAAGCTGGATTTCCACCCACATTAAAAACCGATCTTGTGTCTAACTCTGTCCTCGTGGGGAGGCAAGCAAATAGGAACAAATAGCAGCCAAGTGACAACACGCCTTGTTTTGGGGTTAACATGAGCAAGAAAAAATCCATATGATGATTGATTTACATGCAACAGAGTTTCAAGCATTTCAGTGATCGAACGTGAGGATTCAAACCACGTCGACATTAAACAATTATTTCAATAACAAATTTTGCAAGAAAAGAAAAACGAAAAAAATGATTTATTCTTGTCAAAAAGTTATACGTGACATGAAATGTTGTTGATGAAAGGTAAAAATAAAAAATAGATGACAGGTTTATATATCTATAATATAAAGCTGAATGTGTGTGTGTGTGTGGTCACGAATAGGCTCCTATATAGTTGACTATTTTAAAATCTGATTACATATAATGATAGAAGATGTATCGAGACACAGGAATGGGTATGTTTGATCTGGCAGAACAGTGGTTCATTAAAACTGTGGGGTCTGCATTCGCGCCTAATCCACAAAGTATGGAAATAAAAAATTTAAAAAAACGTTTACAAGTGTTTTTGATATAGATGCACATAAGAATACTTTGATAAGTATGTTTTAACTTAAATAGGGATGGTATAATAAAATTGTGGGGTCTGCGTTCGCGCCTAGCAACCATAGAATGGAAATAGACAAAAACTTTAATAAAGACTTTTCATATCTATCTGCGTAAGTATATTTCGATAATTATGTTTCAGTTTGAAGAAATATGGTATTATAAAATTATGGGGTGTTCGTTCGCACCTGACCTCCATAGAATGGAAATATGTCACAAAGTTTAACAAGGGTTTTTAATATAGATCCACATAATATTGTGATAAGTGTTTCAGTGTGAATAGGTATGGTATAATAAATTATGGGGTTTATCTATTTTATTTTTACTTTCATCATATTTTGCTTTGGTTTTGATACCCCCAAATTTAACCCAAATTTACAACCCTTCTTTTTCATACATAACCTATCATACTTTTATAAATCAGAGTCCATTTTCTGTAGGCTGTTTTTGAACCCAGTCAACAACGTGTACTTTTGCTAATATATATATATATATATATATATATATATATATATACACACACAGTTTTTTTTGTTTTTTTTTATAGTCACAATCAAGGCCCGAAGGCTACTCAAGGATGAGGGTTAATGAATGTATGGTGGAAGTGTAGTAATAGTTAATGGGGAAAATTGGGTAGAATTTGATTATATATGGGGACGGCTCAACAAGAACTTGTTTGCATTAGATTTGAAGGCTTCCATGTTGTATTTCACTGGGAAGCAGGCCAGCAGAACAGCGTTCCATAGGTGGGCAGTTCTGAAAAAGAAGCTTTATTCACGGAATCTGCATTTAGATTTAGGCACAGTTAGAGAGTGGGGATAATCGTGCATAGTGGTTGTAACTAGTCGAGTGTTTTTTGTGAAAGTTTGGCAAGGGGAAATCATAGATTGGAGTTCAGTCGAACACTTGCCATGAAAATAATGATAGAGCAGAGACAGGCTCGCGACGTCTCTTCTGTGGGAAAGAGGTTGCAGGGAATAGAAAAGCTGGTTTTGAACTCCATCAAGGTTGGATAGGGCGCGCCAAGCAGTTCCTGCCCAGATGAGTTTTAAAAATTCAAAATTTTCTCTTTCAGAGGAAATACGAGGGGCGTGCAATAAGTAATGCCCCTGACCCACTTCCCATAGCAGTAGAGCAACGAAACTTGGCACAGTTATTAGTCTTTCTCTACATAGGAACAACCCAGAGTTATGCATTTCTCCCATCGTTTGATGCAGCTCTGGAGACCATTTTTGTAGAACACCCCAAGTTGGTCCTCCAACTACAACATGACTTCAGAAATCAAGGCTGCATCATCTGGGAAACGCTTTCCTTTCAAAAACAACTTCATGGCTGGAAAGAGGTGAAAGTCAGAGGGTGCAAGGTCAGGAGAGTAGGTAGGATGGGGAAGGATTTCATAACCACATGCCCGTGCTTCTGATCTGGCGTGAGTTGTGGTCCGGAGCATTGTCTTGCAGGAGGAGGGTACCTTTGCTGACCTTGCCCCACCTCTTGATTTTGATAGCTTCCCTTAATTTCCTCAAAAGTGAAGCATAATAGGCTCCTGCAATTGTGGTACACTTTGCCAGGAAATCTGTCATCACTACTCCGTCCTGGTCCCAGAAGACTGTGAGCATGACCTTGCCAGCAGAGGGCTGCACCCTTGCCTTCTTTGGAGGTGGTGAGTCCAAGTGCTTCCACTGCATTGACTGGGCTTTGGTCTCTGGATTATAGTGCTGGACCCAGGTCTCATCCTGTGTAATCAGTCTTTTGAAAAACTTTGACTAATGTTCTTAACACCTCTCCAAATTCATTCTTGAGCACTCGACGCGTTCTCGCTTCTGGAATGGTGTGAGCAACCTGGGAATCCATCTGGCAGACACCTTATGCATTTGCAAATGGTCATAAATGATAGTTTCCACAGACCCTGTACTAATCTTGACATCTTGGACTATTTGGCGAATAGTAATGCGCCGATCTTCCAAAATGGCAGCCTCAACTTGACGGACAGATGCCTCATCAATGGCAGAAGGGGGCGACCAGGTCTGGGAGCTGTTTCCACAGACTTCCGGCCATGTTTGAATTCACGATGCCAGCGTTTTACAAGGTCATATGATGAGGCATTATCACCATAAGTTTCTTTCATTTCATCAAAAGTCTCCTGCGGTGTGCGTCCTTTCAAATACAAAAACCGGATCACTGCTCGACATTCAACAGGCTCCATTTCACATGTGACTCAGTTCAAACACCTGTAAAACAGAAACCACAATTAGTTCAGAGCTGTAATTTGCCACATAACCCGTAGAGATATAAATCATTGCACATGCAAAATTTCAGCTAGATCAGACAACTGAAAGTGGGTCAGGGGCATTACTTATTGCACGCCCCTCGTATGTATAAATATTTTTAACCTTTATATATATTTAAATTTCAATAAATAAGAATTTGAATATACAAAGTACTGATCATAATGGGGATGATAAGTAGTCAAATGGATTAATACTTAACTTATAAATACAAAACTGGTAAATTAAAAAAATATATCCATTTTGAATTTGGAAACAGATGAATCTCACAGGTAAGAAATCCATTTTTATAACATGAATAGGTTAGATAAAGTAATTAAGAATAGGAAACTAGATCTAATATTTGTAACACGTTTTTTTTTTTTCTAAGATTAAGGGGGTGGTGTTTGATCAACACTGCTGGGGAGCCATGATGAAATATACTGTTTTGTTTTTAAATCCCCGAAACAGTGTTTTATGGTAAACAACTGATGATCCCTTAAAAAATAAATTATTACTGGTACTATAGTGAATTCGAGAGAGCAAGTTGATGCAGTGATTGCAGGTGATTGAATGACTTACTGCCTAAATGGTTTTCTAACGAATGATAAAAAAAAAAAATTTTTTTTGTATTGTTTTAAAGGTTAAAATCTTCCAAGACTAATATATATATATATATATATATATATATATATATATAGTGTTATAATGGAATAATTCCAGGAGGAAATCCGGGTATGAGAGCTCAATGTGGTAAACAGAGCAATAACATAAAAATATAACACGGAAATTACATAATTGTGTAATTTCCGTGTTATATTTTTATATATATATATATATATATATATATAAGGAACTTCGTGTGTGTATCTATGGGAGTTCGTTCTTTATGGACTCGAAATCAGCTGAGCAGATTTTTATTAAATGCCACATGAAGGTAGTCTATGTGCCTGACAGTGTTCTTGGATAGGTTTTGTATTGGAATGTGTTCGCTGAGTATCAATAGTTGAAAAATCTGACCAAAGTTAACATCTTATACAGCCTAACATCACAAGTGCATTTGAAAAGTTTTATTACCACATAAGTTGAAAGGCCCGAAAATATAAAATCAACAGTATAAAATCAACAGTAGGTTCTTTGATATGACAGAGGTGTGTTCGAAATGAATGTTTCTGTTTAAAGCACATTGAATCATCATGCCTGATTTTTTTCATTTTAAACTTAAATTCAAACCATTATCACTGCACAAGCTGGTAAGCCCAGATATATAAAATTAACAGTAGGTTCTTTGATATGACAGGAGCGCGTCTGAAATGAATGTTTCTTTCAAGAGCACAACTGAAGCATGATGCTTGACTGTTTCATTTTAAACTTTAATTCAAACCATTAAAAAAAAATAATTGTATAAAATCAACAGTGCAATGTACATTACAATGTGTGGTAGACTAAATCACTGTGAAGAGGTATGTGAAGCTTCTTCCGGTACACTGTGATGGGTCCCCTAACTAGAACAGGCAATCAATTGATTTGATTGAAAAATGGTCGATTTCATTGATTTTGATGAAAATATAGGCGTGTGAAACATCCGTTATCATTCAATCCCAGGCAATGTCAGGTTTCTCTTGTATATATATATATATATATATATATATATATATATATATATATATATATATATACTAGCAGAATCTGTATTCTGATGTTGTCAGGTGGGAGTATGACACAAAACCAAAACAGATTCTCTGAAAACAAATTAAACTATGGTTGTTCGTGGGATCTACTGTCAACCCTAGAAAATAGCAGGCACTGGTGATCATGGTCAAAATGAAATCATCTGGCTTCCACTGTCAGGCATTGTCTGGCATTGTCTGCTAGCTGAAGTCACTAACTGTCATTGCCAGCACTGGTGATAACTGGTGACTAATGCTTGTTTGGAATGATTACTTTCAGGCACTGGCGTTTGATGATAGGCACTGGCTAGCTTTGCAACTGGCAGTCACTGGCAGTAAGTGCTGTTTTGAAACAGTTACTTGCGTTTACTGGTGGACACTGGCTGCCTGTACAACTGTCACTGTCAGCTCCCAGTGTTCACTGTCAGCTATGGCCAATATTGGTCTCCGTTGGATTGCTCTGAAATGAAATTGTCTGTCTTCAATGGAGAACACTGGCGTTTTGGGGTAGTTAATTGCATTTACTGGTGTTTCGAGTTGTCCTGAACCTTCACTTGCCACTGGTATTTAACAATATCAACTAAGTTAAGGTGTAGTTGGAGATTGTGCAACTCTTGCCACAAGAACTCCACACACAGGCACCCTTACAGTGGGTGTCCATAGTCTGTCAAGACTGAAGGAAGCCACCATGTGTGCCTATGTGTTTGTGTATATATGTGAGTATACATGTGTATGTGATTTTGTATGTATTTTTACATATGTGCATATATGCGTGTTCTATAGAAAGAAAGAATCTTCAGAAAAACTCAAATTCTTATATAACGATTCTCACTGCATCTTCAGCAATTACTGCCATCTGTAGTCATTGTCGTCTCACCACGTTTTTGGCTAAGTAAGCCTAATAAATTAATAAATAATACTCATCTCATTAATGAATTCCAATTGAAATAATATACACACCATTTGGTTATGGATCCGACCATGGAAGATCAGATAATAAATAAACGTGAATTTATAAGACCAAAAAATCCAACCTTGATCGCCCTTCGGGGCCTGTGGTGCAGTGGATAGAGACGTTGAATCTCTATGGTTCCAGGTGAGAATTATCTGGAGATTGCGGATGAGGCAGAGTTTCATGCCCAATTCGTTCAACTTCTGCAGGGTCGGGTTAGCAACAAGCAGTCACATATAGTTGTGGATGAGAATTGGGCCTTTTCTGTTGACCAATGTTGGATGCTGTTGTTGAAGTTTCTGATGCATTTCATCCATTTGTTGACATTACTTCATCGCTGCAATGGTTTCGCCTGCATTCAAAAAACTGTAATGGGAACAATAAGCATGACCTTCTTTTGGTGCAACTCTGGCTTCAGGAATGTTGTGGAGCTTCGTTGGCATCTAACCACTGAGCTGAGCGTCACTGGCTGTCGTAAAGAGCCCACTTTTCATCGCAAGTCACAACCCGGTCGAGAAACGGGTCATTCTTGTTGCGTAAAAGAAGGAATGACACTTCATAACGGCATTTCTTTTGGTTGCCGTTCGATTCATGAGGCATTCATTTATCATCTTTCTAATCTCTAAATAATCTTTTTTTTTTGTCTTTTTTTTCAGACTAGTTTGAATTGAAATAAGAAAATTGTGTGAGTTTGCTTTTTTTTTTTATTTTGTATCCAACGTTCTGAAAAAAATACAATTGTTTTAAAATGATTAGATAGAATGAAAAAAGCTTTGTCAAATTATACATAAAGTAAAGGCAAATGATATATAAAATAAAAGTATTATAACAAAAACTTATTTAAAAATACATCATTTGAATTCAAAATTCAAAATTCCGCAAGAACTTTATCAACCTAATAATATTTGCGTCTATTCTGAACAAGAACCGAAACATAGTCCTTAAACGCAAATTTATCACAAATTCATTTGTTGCAGTTCTCCATAGCGAGGAAACAGCTGTAAATATAAACATTTTTTTTTTTTTTAAATGGTTTAAATTTATTTGTGAGAGAGAATTTATTCATGTATGTGCATGCGTATGAGGGGGAGAGAGGGGGAAGGAGGAGAGAGATAGCTGGGGGAGGGGGGAATAAGTTAGAATTTATTTGTGTATGCGCATGTGTGTTTGAGGGAGAAAGACAGAGGGGAAGAGAGAAAGAGAGGGAGAGAGGTAAAGATAAGTTGGAATTTATTTGTGTATGTGCATGTGTGCATGAGAGAGAAAGAGAAAAGGAGAGAGGGGAAAGAGAGAAAGAGAGAGAGAGAGAGATGTAAAGAGGGGGGGGGAATAAGTGGGAATTTATTTGCATGTGTATATGAAAAAGGAAAAGAGAGAGAAGGGAGAAAAGAAAGAGAGGATGGGAAAGAGAGAGAGGTATATACACACATAAACATACACGTATATACACAAACAAATATATATATATATGCACATAAATAGATGTATATATGCAGACAAGCATACATGAATATATGCAAACAAGTATGTATGTATATACATATGCACACAAACGTATATATACACATGCGCAAACGTATATATACGTACACAAACATGTACATATACGCGCGCACAAACATGTATATATACACACGCACAAATGTGTATATACGCACACAAACACGTACATATACGCACACAAACGTATATAAATAAACAACAAATAAACATTTGAATCAGCACAGTCACTTTTTATTTTTGAAAACAACTAAATTAAAGTCAGCACAAAGAAGGTGGCAGGGACTATTTTGGAGGGGGGAGAGGGGTCCACAGCCGCAACATCTTTACAAGTTGAGATTAATATCAGACAGGTATTATTCAATACTACCTAGTCACAGCAGTAAAATCGCCTTCGCAATATGCAGAGGCCAAAGAGAAAGGATGGGTGAAGACTATGGAATCTATTTACAATGTTTTTGTATTTACAAGCAGAGAAAAAGTCATGGAAGAATTGAGACATGAAATGAGATGACTGCAATATAAAGACTTGGTATCTTCCGTTGTTGCAAATACTTATATCATGTATAATAACTAGGAATACTTATGCAGGGTATCCCAAAATGGTCTGACACATTTGATAGTCAAAAAAGAAAAAAAATTAAATTAATTTATTTTCTTTTTTTAATATATGTACAATGCCATTTTATTTCACACAGCCCTAATATTAAATCGACCAAATATTTCCCATCATTGCTAACACACAATTGTAGGCGTTCACAAAAGTTTTCAATAAGTTGATGGATCATTTCGGGTGGAATAGCAGAATGAATAGCTTATTTTAATTCTTCAAGAGATCTAGAGCGGTGGCTGAATACTTTTGACTTCAAATATCCCCACAAAAAAAAAAAAAAAATTGCAGGGGGTTTAGATCAGGTGATCTTGCAGGCCAACCAATGCCACAACGCAAAGAAATCAAATGATTCAGGAACATTTCCTTAAAAAAATATAAATAATAATGCATAAATACTGATATCAATGAATTTTGACCTAATTTAAAGAAAATGGCATTCTACATACATTTAAAAAATAAATAAATAATTTTTTTTATTTAATTGTTATTTAATTTTTTTTTTATCTACAAATATATTAGATCATTTTGGGACACCCTGTATATATATATATATATATATATATATATATATATGTGTGTGTGTGTGTGTGTGTGTGTGTGTGTGTGTGTGTGTGTGTGTGTGTGTGCGTGTGTGTGTGTATGGATGTGATGTGATTAGACACACTGTACATGTATTTGGAGATTATATACAAATTGGATTAGCATTTTATATAATATATATATTTATTTTTTCATGTAATATTATATATATATATTTTTTTATTATTTAGGTTATACAGACTACTGTGCTCATCTTGGCTGTTATTCTCACAACGTTTCAACTGATGTAATCTCTGAAGAATTACTGTTTACTATGATTGATGTTTCTGACAAAGGGGGAAAAATAATGGTTTTCTGAGTCAGAATCAATGCATTTAATACTCATCGTTGACTAGTTTTTTGACGTTAAAGTGTTATTGCTTTTTAGCTTTTTAAGTAGGGGCCTTAGGTTTACTTTCAGCAATCTCATAATTCTCGTTTCCCTTTTTTTGTCTTTTAATTCTCAAATTCCGTGAGCGATGTTTATGACAACAGGGGAAGAATTGCTGTTTTCTGAGTCAGAATCAATGCATATGACACTTATCATTTATATTAAGCTAAGTATGTTTATATGGTTGCATATTTATATAAACTTCACTTACAAACTAGTTTTTTTTGCGTTTCTGAATTTTTGAGATGAGGATCTGATTATTTGGATTCTTCGGACTACTGTTCTCATCTTGAACGTCATTTTCACAACGTTTTGGTCGATGTAACCTCTGGCCTTTTTTAGGTGTATCTTATCAGACTCAAAATACTTTATATCAAATTTGGTATGGAATTTCAAATCGTATCCTTTATTTTATTTCATTCATCATCTGCTGTTCTGGAAGTTGGTGATCATTTTACATTCAATTTATATGCAAAAGTGTTCCCCCATTCTAAAGTTTAAAATGTGGATTTTTGGAGAGGTTTATTTTATATTTTTTATTTACCACCAACTTTTTTTCAGCTCTTGACATGTAAATATCTAAAAAAAAAAAATAAAAAAAAAAAAAAACAATTGAATCTTTTTCGGGGAAGAGAACCATAAGGTGCATGGTCCGAATAATATCAAATTATTTCATTTAAATTAGATTTTTAGATTAATTACATTTGTTTTGTGTTTGACTTCTTAGATAATTTTATTTATTAATAATATATATAATTTAATAAATATAATTGCAAATACTGCCAAAATATTTGGAATCATTATACAATTACTCAGACTGGATATTTTGGAAATCCAAAAATGGTCAGTTTTCTTTCAAGATGGTCACCCAAAATACCCCACCCCCCACCCCCAAAAAAAACACTTTTGCACTTTTTTGGTTGGAAGTTAAATATCTTACACATGTTTTTATGGCATAAAGAATACGGTTTGATGTGTAATATAGATGCTAGGAATTCTTTTTTGTTCAGGGATTCTTTTCTATTCTCATCTTTGTTAGAATAGAATTGGATACACCATGATTGCATTTTTGCCCTGGTGCAATAGTTACACTGAAAGAGGAAGTTTCTAGGGAATATTAAGTTCAAAAGCAATCCTCAGTTGTATGTACATTCAGGTGAGGGGGAGATAATCTTTACACCAATTTTTGCGGGGAGGTTTTGCCATCCTCCCACATACAGCATCTGGTATTCTCAAATAGTCAACCATCTGATACTGGCCAGACTCAACCTTGCTTAACTTTGGTGACCTAATAAGAACTAGGATGTCAACATGATTATGTTGTGAGACTCTGCATGGCATCTACAGTTTCTGCTAACGATATCTAGTATAGATTCTTTGCTTGATAATCAAACTGCTCTTAACATTGAACTAAATCTATGTATAAACATCAAAGACATTTTGTGAGCAAATCTGCAGAAAATTGAGACAGTCATCTAGATTTTATCATTTGCAGTTTCTTACTCAGCCATCTTGACAAATGTCCACCATCTTGAATTTTCACAACTCAGGCACATTCTAACTAGAGGTTATTTATATAGGGTGTTTTTTTTAGAGGTGTCAAACTCTAAATTAGCATAAATCACAAAATATAATTTTTATTATATAAATATGTGGCTTATTCCAAAGATTAATTTTTGGCATTTATAACTGAAATGCAATTTCGCATATATGACTGGATTTAGAAGTATAATTTTCACAACTTTACACATTAAATTAGGCTGTACTTTGGCAATAATGCATCAAATGTGTCTTGCAAGTGGTCTATTGTGTCTGGTTTATTAGCATAGAAATGAGATGTTACATATCCTCAAAGAAAATAATCTAAGGGAGTCAATTACATGAACAAGGTGGTTAGTTGATAGGTTAATTTCATGAAATTATTTGTTTAGCAAATGTTTTTCTGAGTAAATTGATCGTATTGCATACTGTGTGGCATGTGGGTCTGTCCAGTTGAAATCAGATGATGAATTGCCAAATCAAGCAGAACTCAAAATAACCGATAG